>NC_064555.1:7414927-7714927 GCF_023856365.1 Brienomyrus brachyistius | reverse complement strand
CAATATCCTAACAAAGGGGGAGGGGGGGGGGAATAAAACCTAGCCAGATGGAAGCAGCAGTTTGGATAAACTGTAAAAAGTTTCTGAGTATACATGTGATACGTCAAACTGGGGGGGGGGGGGGGGGTTAGGGGTGGTCTCAGCATCTCATTAACATGTCCAAAGAGTCGGTGATCGTTTACCTAGTCTCTGCAGCCCGAACTGGCCGTAATCTTTACCCTGTATGAAGCCTTGAAAGACATACGTGGCACCGTCTGGTTCTGCGGAAACCTGGTAACATGGAGATGTTACTTAGTGAAGGTCCACACATTTTCCTGACATCCTCCATGAACGTGGCACTAGCTGCGTCCGCAGGCCGGCTGCAAACGGAATCTCTGCACGTCTGAGTACAAATCGATGTGTCACGTCATGTTTTTAAAGCCCGGCCATCTTTGGGAATAATAACACCCATTATGTAGCAGGCGAAATTCTGCCAGGTGGCGGCAAAATAATGCGGAGTCACCGCGGGCATCACAGGACGTCAGGCTAACGAACAGCTACAGAAAGCGAGCAGTATCCCGGCAAACGGCGGCGCTGGGTACTTACAAACCCATCCATGGCCCAGTCCTCCTCTTTCATTTTGCTCAGCGAGGTGTGAGTAGATGCCTTCACGTGGTACATGAGCAGCATCAGACGTGCTTCTTGACTTTTGTATACGCCTGCATTTCAGAGGGAGAAGGACGGCACATGTAGAGCTTATTACGACTTTTCAGACTAGAGTAACAGCCGGCCTGCCCTCCACCCGCCCCCAGGACCTAAAACATATAACAGAAACACAGATATATCAGGCCTGGCCTAATTTGTGAAGCAAAGCCTTTTTTTGGTTCAAATCACCCCTCTTGTGAGAGAATTGCTTAATGAGTCGATACAAACAGACGTATAAAAACACAAAGCACCACCAAGCAAACAAACATCGCCTCTGAGTTTGCGGTTCTGTCTGCCAACTCCGGGGCAGCTTTGCAAAATAATTGGATGGACTTCATTCGGAATTGTATCTGATTATTCTAAATGGTCAGAAGTCCATTTAAACGGGAGAGACAAATTAGCCGGGTGTGAACCGTGTTCCAGTCACACCACTCACTGCTGTCACATATGGACTGGGATGACGATGGGAAATTTGGGAGCCACTCACCTGCTATCAGGATCCCTCACGAATGAGAAATTGTTTATTTTTTGAATGACATTGCATTTATTCGAGCGCTAACAAGGGTAACTGCTGGAAAAATTAACAGAATTCACTGCTACATGCATAAACGGAACATCCATCCATCCATCCATCCAAATTCATCTAAATAAATTCTTTTTTAGCTTGTTGGGGCAAAGCTGAAGCCTTGTTATTCTCTCACTCTCTGCTGTGACTAACAGTTTTCATACATGCATGTGTCTGCATGCATAACCCTGCTTGTGTGACTAACAGTCTTCTTGCGTGTGCGTGCATAACCCTGCATTGCCTGTCCACGTTCAGGTCCCCACTAATGTAACTCTCCACCTGCCGCGGTCGTCACGGCGGGTCTTTTAAGTCGGCTAATCTCGGTTGCTGTGAGGGCTGCCCTTTCACTAAGGGCGTGCGGCCGCCTCCTCGCTCTCTGCAGTACCAGCGGGCTCCGACTGCTTCCCTGAGTGCCTCAGATAGCAGATCCATCTTGTTTCAGTTCCTGGCCAGAAGCGGCGGCCCCAGTAAACATGTCTATTTTATCTATTTACTGGCACGTCCTTTGGCAGACTCTCAAATCAAATTATACAAAAACGCGCAACACTGAGGCACGTTTCACAGAGAGGACCGTACGGCGAGGCCAGACCTGATTCCTCTGGAGATCCCCTGTACTCAGTGTCTCTCTAATTCGGCCAATTATGTCCAGACCATGCAAAAATATGTTGAGGCATGCGGTAAGCAAACGACACAGTGGACTCTCCTGGCACCGGCGGGTGACCTCCTCCATCAGCACTCAGCCGGTCCTACCTGAGAGCAGGAGCTCCGCGTTGCGGTTGACCAGTGTGGCGTTGACCCTCCCTGTGGTCCTGTTAAAGCTTGTGATCATCAAGGACATGGGCAGCTTCCTTCCCTTGTAGTTGTAGGAGCCTTTCCAGATGTAGTTGGGGGCAAAGACATCGTCAGGAACTGTAACGCAAGGCACAAAATATTCGGGATGAGCGATGCACCAGCTCCGCAAAAGCGAGACCTGAATTTCTAAGCTGATGAATGTTAAACAAGTATCCCGATGTATGAAGGTCAGAGAAACTGTAGCGGGATTATCTACCAGGCTCCAGATGGCTGTACAGAAGTGTTTCTCTGTCTCCTCGCTTCACCATCAAGCTCACGGCAAAATTCTTACCTCTCATTAAGTCTATATTACTCTGGAGGCCTTTTGAAGCACATTAAGGCCACTTTCTTAAGTGCTGCATGGTGACAAGGCAAAATAAAACTGCCGTCTCGCTTTTCTCAAGTTGTTGGTACTGAGGACGCTTCCCCCCACCCATCCCTCAACCTCCCTTTGCTCTATCTTTTCGAGTTTGTACTGTAAAACCAGGGCTTGACAACTGCTAGCGACAGCAGAGAAAATAAAGCTTACCGTACAGTTTTGGGCTGGGCGTTCCCGCCACAGGTTTAAGGGCTTTTTCCGACAATTTTGAGCCAGCTTAAAAATAAACAAACAGACACGCTGTAAGCATTACACATTAGACACTCTCCATAAACTTCGTACTGGTGCTTGGCATTAAGGCACAATAAAACAGACCGAGCTTTTTCCTTTCTGGAAGACGCCGTCCATGACCCCTGTACGATACGGTTATGAAAGCCTTGTTCTACAAGACAAATGGCCACATTCTGCAGGTACGCTCCACGGTTTGAAGACTTCCCGCGCCGTCTTAACGCCCCCGAAATTCTCCCCAGCGACCGCATCTGCTTTTCCCGGTAATTACCACGCAGCCTGAGGTATGCAGCTGTGCAGCTTGGTATCCACGGTGTACCCATTAACTGTGAACCCCGGACCGTATCTATTTGGGCTGACACCGTACCATTGCTTCTCTCCTAGCAACCTTATGAAACCAGGCTGCCTCGCACGCACAGAGCCGCGCCGACCCCAAATGCATCTGAAAGATGGAGAACCGGCTTTTCAGACAGCTGAACTGGTGTTACGCAGCTACCGGTAAGAATGCTAGCAAATATGAGTTGCAGTATCTAGATGCCGCTAATATTTATAGCCAGCGATGCTAACCAGTTCTCCTGTCTAAAGCAAGGATGTGCGCTAACATGCTAACGCGATTTGCGGCCAGTTATGCGGAAGTGCTCTGCCGTCGCCGAGGTTGCTGCAAACCCACCTCGGCACACCGGCATCTTCCCAGTCCAGGTCCCGTCGGACTTGCAGACCCGGTGCTCAGAGCCACCCGCCAGGAAGAAGCCAGGCTGGCAGCTGTAGAGGAGGGTGTACCCATAGCTGGGCAGGTCCATGCCCACCACGTTGATGTTGGGAGGGCTTTCCGGCTGCTTGCAGGAGTGGGCTGTGGGCAGGCGGTGGGGGTGGGGGGGGGGGGTGGCAGGGCAGACCGTTATAAAGAGCCGTGAAGTCAGGCCTCTCTCAAAGCCGAGAAACACAGAGACCCTTGAAAGTCACATGAAAGGGGACACTACACAGTCTCTGTGCTGTATATGTGGAACCCAAGGGGACTCAAAGCAGCTTTGACTAGACCCACCCACCCTCAAGCAATCAATACATCCTCACTGTGCCTCTGCGAAACAGCTACCGTCAGGCCAAGATCCTGCTCTCACTGCACTTTGACGGAATGGGCTCTCCTTACATCCATTCCAGAGGTAGTCTTCATGCTGAATGCTTTCCGTGGATCCGTGCAATAGGCAATATGTCATATCATATAGCCAACTGAGTGCTGCGGCGGCAGTGCCTTGTTAAATAGCAAGATTTTATCCACTTTGATGTTAAATTTGCACCTGAATGTGCCATTTCAGGAAAAGTTAGAAAATGCCAAGGGGGGTAGCTTCTCGGGGGTAGGGGGTGTTTAATGGATCTGACATTAAGCTGTTGATAATGGTCAGTTACCGCCCACCACTGTTTCTGGTAAAAGACAGGAAAGATCGGTGCTGTGCTGTAGCGCCCCCATACTGTGCTGACTGGAAATGCAGCCGGCGTAATAAACTAAATATGAGTTTTATTCGGATAGTCGGAGCAAGCGAGGCCTGTTGTCCATGAGACCAGCACAGGGCCACCCTATCATAGTCAGTCTGTTCACATACGTCAGAGGGCACATTTGTTCAGGCTGCCTGTTCTGGGAAAGCTGCTGTGGGGGGCCCGTGGGGCAGTGGAGCGGTCGGGTGGAACAGGGAGCCTGTCTGTGTGGAGATAAGGTCTGACCGCTGGGCCAGGAGGGGCCGGCCAGCTGGGACGCTGCTCAGTTCCTGGATCACAAAGGATGTGTGGTACTTCTGGAATGATCATTCTTAGTTCTGGAATACATTTCGAACACACATCCCTCTGCAGCTTAGTTTGGCGCCGATTATTCTGCCTGTTCCATTTTTGCTCCAGTTTGGTTCGGTGTCAAAGCAATACAAATACATTTAGCATGCCTGGTGCAGGCTCCTGGTGCCATGAGTGTGGGCGTACCGATTTGGAAAACCCAACGGAACCGGCTCACCCACGGCCAGTCCGTTTCTCCCAGACGGGCTGAGTGCGATAGAGGGAGACTCACGGATGCACTCGGGCTGCGTCCCGCTCCAGGTGAGGTCCGCTTGGCACAGCCGGGTGGTGGATCCCTGGAGAAGGTATCCGGATTGGCACTGGAACTGCACCACGCTGCCCACCTGCGGCGGAGGAGAGAAGGCAGCCCCGTGTTGGACACATGTCTTCCCCAAAAACATTTCCATTAATGTGCCGTCATCTGTATAATCAGCCGATGTGTGTATGCTGCTTAGCTGAAAAACAGTACTGTCAATACACAGCACTGCTTCTCGGATGCCATCTTCCTTACGTTCCCTTCTGTGTTCCTAACACTACTCACATTCTGGCCAGGAGCAGATGGTTTCCTCGTTTAACTTTGTACCAGATAATAACAGCAACATTTTCAGAAGCTTACATGTAATATACTGACACACTCTACTAAATTACACTGACTCTGAAAATACCAGTTCAAACCAGTAAAGCTTATTAACTGCTCTCAACTTGTGCTTTACTCACCTTCAGACTTATAATTGGTCTCTGCTGATTACAGTGCAGTCTGTTACTCACCAGTGTATCTACTGGGATCCCATTACCAGCAAAGACTAACGTAAACCAGTAGAGCAGTTCAGCGGGGGTAATAAAAAAATAAAAAAATAAAAACACTCGGAGCTGATCTTCCAGAATCTCCAGGAGGGAGGATCTCACTGCCTTCCCGCAGATTCCACTGTGACGCAACAAGCTAAAAGATTTATTTGCAGAGCTTGAGGCACACACACACACACAGGGACATTAACCGTATTCATCCCCTTCATTGCTCTATACCGTCTTAGTCGATTGCATGGCCCGCAGCACTCAGAAACGCTCAGTATATCGTACCTACAAGGACGCTCGTTTGATAGCCCGTCACAGAACAGGACGGATGGAATGGCAAGACGTCACAGAATAACAGTGCTGTCGCACGTTAATTGATTAATACATTCCTCTCACAATGAAGCGGGCTGACAAGTAATAGGACACAGGGTTTATCTGCGGGACGTGGCCTCTCCCTTGCTGTTCTTCAATATCATTAGACCACTGTGGAACAGCCAGTCCTTCCTCCGCTACTTCGGCTGAGACAAGTGATTTATGTGCCAGAAGAGGTTGATATTTTACCGTTATCCTGGGTACACTCGACACAACCGTGACTGCTGGCCTTATAAGAACGCTGAGATCGACTATGGTGCAGACACCTATAGGTGGTGGCTAATTCAGCTAGCATCTTTTTGACGCTGATGTCTGTCTTGGGTTGGAGAGGTCTCATGGTGCCATGTCTCAAACTGGGTGCTGGTTGGGAATGAGACCCATGTTGCAGTCTTTTGGGACACACCCCCAAAGCCAGACTACAGGAATGGCATTCTAAGTGAGTCACCTGACCAGTGCCTACCAATCAGGCATGGGCAATACCACTGATTTTCTTTTCGATCAGATATTAAGTAATATCAAGGTTGGGGGGGACGGGGGGCTGGTCCATCTTTCCTGAGATGCCCCCCCCCCCCCCCCAGTGTCTAGGCCCCTGAAAGTCGTTATGACTATACAGTCTATCACTTAATCCTCCACACCTCTTAGGAAGTGACAAGCTGAACTGCACAGCTGACAGAGGCGAGATGAAACCACCTGCCAATCACCGCTCTCCATATATCACTGCCTCTCTCCACCTCGTCGCCCAAGGGCACGCCTCGGCCATCGCTCTCAGGAAGCTTGCGTAGCCGCTCGGACCATACCTTGAAGCCGGAGGTCCTGTTCAGGGATCCGTAGCGAGGTGTGCCTGGGTTCTCACACGTGGTGCGGGTTGGTTCTTGGGAAACAAAACAAAAAAGCAACGAAGAAAGAGATTAATGATTTCCTGCTTTATTTTCACTGCATGGTCGAACATGGATCATATAGTAATGATGCACTGAGGTAATCTGGAGGCTTTTCCCGGGAGGGGGTTACGAAGGCCCTACCTTATGCAGCCACCCCACCCTAGCCCAGTAGGTGGCAGTGTTATGGTGGGGAGGCTGCCTGGTGCCCCTTATTGGCATGTGAAGCACATACTCCGGCATGCCACGCTAGTCTAGGTTCGATATAATGCCATAACTTAAGACACCGCCGGGCGCTTTTGTCAGCCCTGCTGTGCTGAGGCAGCACAGGAGAGTCACGTGTCGATCACCCTAAATGCCCATCGATCTCCGGGGGAACGCCGTTATCTCCTGAGACTGACAGCGCGTTCCTGTGTGGATATGGGAAACAGACCGAACCCTCACGCACACGCGCACACGCATCCCATTCAACGTAACTCAACAGGACGTAAAGCACTTTCTACGAGGAAACATCGTGTCCAGGTGTCCATGTCCGCTATTTCACAGTGAAATGGCTAGGCTGTCAGGAGAAAAGGATTTTCCTCTGTGTAACCGGAGAGAGTCTCGCTCGGTCCGGGGCATAATCAGCATAAGCTAAGCTAAGCTGAAAGCGGGCTGGTCAGGACGGCGTCAGGCCCGCGCTGAGCCGTGACTCTGTGTGTGTGTGTGTGTTCAGGACCCGGGCGTACAGGCAGGGCGAGCCTGCGACGCTTTGTGAGACGAGCTAGACTTCCGCGCAGCTGGCTTGCGGCCCATCACCGCGGTAACAGCGGGAGCACTTCCGAGTCGCAGCGCCTGTTGCCGTGGGGACGGTCCAGACTATGATAGAAGACTTGCTCAGCTCATGAGCAGTACAGTACTGGTCATGCACCTGACACGAGAGAATTGAGAGTGGCACAGCAGCCCAGCGCCTACCAGTGTGTGGGATGAGCCCCGAGTGGCCGAGGCTAACGGGCAAGCAGGACGGCCCTGAGCAGCTGAGCTCAGGAGGCTCATCTTTCTGCCGGTAATCATCCCCAGGAGAACGGACAGGATTTAGGTGTGGAGCAGTGGACATTTAGCCTCTCGCTAACAGGGCCGAGATAAATTAACGTGCCCGGAGCCTCCAAAACAACCGACACTCGTTTGCTCGGACGAACGGCTAAAAAACAGACTGTTTTTATTCGGCACGCTGTCCGTCCTTCTCTCAAACAAACAAACAGGCTCATGGAAAACTTAACGATCGTGACAGATGCTGTTTTTCTTATGCTTATCTTATCTGATGTGCTCTCACGGTTCAGCATTTAATACATAAAGAATCAACACGTAATGAGCAAAGTTACTGTGACCGTATCCCCTTTAATGCCAGACACCGAATCATATTGGAGAGCCTCTGCTTGCTGTCAGTAAGAAAGTGCACCATGGGTGATGAAAGGAAGGAGTTCAGGGTCTATCCATGAAGCATCGGTAAGCCTCTCACATCCGTGCTCTGATTTCCCTCGCGGACCCCCCTCCCTTTTTCTTCAGTCGCCCCTAAAAGGAATTGCTTAGGATCTGCCTGCCCGGTCATTTGAATAATCCAATCAATAATGAAATGCTGGACACATGGACTGAACCTTCATAGAGTACCAAGGCCGGAAGACTGTGCACCTGCGTGGAAATGTCAAAAGTTTTCCGGAATCGAATTTCAGAGAATCCGGCTAACGGGGAGCCCATCTAAGCAAGAGTCCCCAGACTAACAGGACACATGCATCCTATTTGCATGTGCTTGCAAAGGAAGACCTGTATCCGTAGACCTTTTCAGGTTTAGGTTTTGTTCCAGTCACACTCTGTACACCGAACGAGTCTCTGGTTTTTATCTCTCACATTCTGGGCCGCGATGTTCCAGGCAGGGGTGTCCCTCCCACTGCCTGCCCTGACTGCAGATGAGAACTGGGCTGAGCCCTTTTCAGGGGGCCCGGCTAAGAGCACCCGCTAACTCTGCACGGTCCATTGCTGTTCTTGTCTCAGCAACCTTGTAATGGCAACTAATGAGTGCTCACATCTCCCCTCTCACGAGTCGTACTTAGCTTGGCGCCTGATTTCGATTCTGATGCTGAGCACCAAGGTGGCAACACGTGACTTAATTGGAACAAAAGAGAGGTCAAGCTGATTGAAGGGTTTCTGGAACTGGCTGATCATACCTAAAGTGCCATAGTGATCGGATCACCAGGCTCTGAGCTTCCCATTAAACTCAGCTGGCTTCTCCATGAGTATAAATTATAAATGCACTGGGATATCACATGACGCAGGTCACGTGACCAGCTGGACACAGGCAATCATTTCCATGATCTTGGGGTATTAGCAAAAGAGGTGCGGTGAGCCAGAAGCAAACAGGCACGAGGAAAACAGCTGCGGCCATGACCCCGGTGACCTCTGCGGTGATTACAGTACGGCCCCATCCCCTCGGTATCCCTGATGCATCCATTCGGCCGAGACGCACAGAACCTTGTGAAAAATAGCCACTGGCTGTCAGGAGCACATGCTGGAGTGAAGCGAACGTGATGCAATTCGGGGCACAGGGGGGAGAACAAGGGATAGACAGAGCCGGGGAAAAGACTGCAGCGAAGGACAATGTGTCATCCCTCTGCAACACGCCCGTAACAAGCAGGATGCTGCTACGCTGAGGGATGTGACTGACAAACAGCACCTTGGGACTGGGGAAAGTGAAACTGAACTGGAAAGAAGAAAGATAAGCGGGAAGCTCTTCCTAGAGACAGATGTCCTCACCTATGACACACTAGCTTATGCAAACAGAGATGCATATGTTTTAATACCCACACACCATCTGCCATTTCTAAAGCATCAGTTAAATTCAGCAGTCTGCTAAAGCAATTCAATGCCACTGCTTTTGAGAAGGGACCTACATGGCTACAATGTGGTATAATAAAATGCAAAATTCATACAATGTGAAACCAATACAGCTACAGGTATAGCATAATGCAGTGAGGCACTTATACAACTATCTGGCATAGCATAATGCAGTGAGGTACCTATACAGCTATAGGTATATCATAATGCAGTGAGGTACCTATACAGCTATAGGTATATCATAATGCAGTGAGGCACTTATACAGCTATCTGGCATAGCATAATGCAGTGAGGTACCTATACAGCTATAGGTATATCATAACAGTGAGGTACCTATACAGCTATAGGTATATCATAATGCAGTGAGGCACTTATACAGCTATCTGGCATAGCATAATGCAGTGAGGTACCTATACAGCTATAGGTATATCATAATGCAGTGAGGTACCTATACAGCTATAGGTATATCATAATGCAGTGAGGCACTTATACAGCTATCTGGCATAGCATAATGCAGTGAGGTACCTATACAGCTATAGGTATATCATAATGCAGTGAGGTACCTATACAGCTATCTGGCATAGCATAATGCAGTGAGGTACCTATACAGCGTGGCTGGAATCCACTCCAAGTGCCATCAGCCTGGCAGATGCGTGTGGTGGAGCCCACCGGGATGTAGGGGGCGCTGCAGCTGAAGGACACCTCCGACTGGTAGATGAAACTCCGACCTTCTCTCACGCCATGGGCCGGCACGCCTGGGTCCCCGCAAAACTTGGCTGTGGGGAGGACAGGAAAGGCATGGCAGGTAGAGCAGAGCCAGACATACGCGGGGCCATAGCTGCCTGAAAGCGCCCTCATCAGCTGCTCCTGTGGAACTACACGCTTGCGAACTTAGGACAGGAAGCTGCATCGGCCAGCCATCACCTCCCCGTTTCGATGCTGCCCCCGTGCCGAGCTACTGTCCCGGAAACAATAGGGTGTACTCAGGGAAAATCAATGCTAAGTGTCTGATTTCACAGCAGCCTCATGCATAATGAATCGAGCAGGCAGACTCCCGAGTCTGCAAACCAGGAGTACAAGCTTGACTTTTCTTGATGAATAATAGATACATTGTCAAGATTAAAAAAAAAAAAAAAACACTACAAAGCCAACGCTGTGCTTTCATTCAGCTGAAGAGTTTCATCCTTTCTGGGCTGTCGCCGCTTGGTGTGAATGCGGGCTTTTTAAGGAAAATTACAATTTCATAATCCATAATTAACCTGCTCTGAGCCCAGCTATTTCTCTGAAGAAATTTCAAGCCTTCAATAACATGAATACCCTATCAGAAAGAGAGATTTTATTTAACATAACTAAGTAATCTAATACACAGATAAATAAGAGTGTTAAAATGGTAACTGCATAATTAGCATTCTGCTGCAGTATGAGTAATATTTTAATGGGATTTATTTCACTTTGTATATGTGCCTTCTGCCACGTCCTTTATAAACCCTGTTCCAACATGTGAGTTATTATTTTGGCCACAGGGTAAATTTAAAAAATACAACTTCAGAAAGCAACACAGAGACAAAATATTCTGCACTTAGGATAACCCCAGTGTAAGCGTGTTATGCGAATGGCTATAATGCACTGCTGCTGTCATCAGACCACACCCATGCTGCAGACATATGCAGCACATCATGTGGTATGATGGTCCCATATCAAATGGGTGCATTATTTCCATCAGCATCCACCTGCTGTTTACAGATCTTGCAGGTGGCCTCATTTTAAATGCCGCATTAACCGATAATTGCTCATGGACAAAACAAGACTCGCACGACCCATAATTCAGTTAACTGCCTAGAGCACGCCACATCACTGTAACGGTAAGGCTTCGAGGTGGCTGAAAAGATTCATGACAGATCCTGTTCCTACCGATACGCTGCCTCGAGTCCACCAGTCAAAGGCATTCCGGTTGCTGTCATGACGACCGCCACGTGGGCGGGGCTACTCACGCAGGCACTGGGGCACCTCGCCGCTCCAGGAGCCATTGCCCACGCAGGTGAGGATGGCGGGGAAGGAGAGCTCATAGCCTGGTGTGCAGCTGTAACTCACGCTGGTGCCCCACTCGAAGTCGGTGCCCTCCAGGATGCCGTTAGAGATGGGCAGGGGGGCCACGCAGGTGACAGCTGAGGGGGAGGGGGACAGAATCGGCTTCAGTGACTCTTTTAAAATGCTTCGCTGAAGCGGAACAGCAGGGACAACAAGTGAACGCTGCGAGCAGCTGTCTGAGGGACCGTGGGTGGCCATGACTCAGTCTGAGCCAGTGCCTGGTCACGGACTCCGTTTGCTTCATAAAAAAAGGAGAAAGGAAGGGCTATCATCTGTGGGTAACTGCATGAGTCAGCTGATGTCTGCGGTTAGCCAGGCCACGCACTGGGCATGCTAACCGGTGTCCGTAGCGTATGGTAAACCTGCCGAATGAGTGTGTTACAGGTAACGGCATTCGACTGATGTCTACCGCGTTGTGTTTCCTGCGAGTAAGGTCTGGAAGCCAGGGAAATCAATTGTTGATTAATGATAGATCCAGCAGATTATAAAAGAGCGTTCGGAGGTAATGAATCCTTTCATTTAAATCCACGAAAGAAGCACAAGTCTTGACAGAGCTGTCAGTGCTTACAGTTTCGTCAGAGGGTTTCTGAAATAATGTGAACAAATGCAGGATAAATATCCAAGCTCTGTATTAATATTGTGATTGTGAGATTTACACATCCACGTGCACTTGTGGCTGCAAGCAGGCCGGATTTATTCACCTAAGAAATAATAGAGTCCCAAAAAACCTCCTTAACATCCACCAGCATAAACAGAGAGAGGCAGAAAGAGACAGACAGACAGATAGAGAGAGAGGCAGACAGAAATGGGGCAGACAGAGAGACAGACAGACAGACAGCCAGATGGAGAGGCAGACAGAGAGACAGACAGATAGAGATAGAGGCAGACAGAGAGGGGGCAGGCAGAGAGACAGAAAGACAGATAGAGAGAGAGAGACAGAGAGAGAGAGAGGGAGACAGAGAGGGGGTAGACAGAGAGGCAGACAGACAAAGAGAGAGAGGCAGACAGACAAAGAGAGACAGGCAGACAGAGAGGGGTAGACAGAGAGACAGACAGACAGATAGAGAGAGAGGCAGACAGAGAGACAGACAGATAAAGAGAGAGAGGCAGACAGGCAAAGAGAGCGAGGCAGACAGAGAGGGGGCAGACAGAGAGACAGACAGATAGAGAGAGAGGCAGACAGAGAGACAGACAGATAGAGAGAGAGGCAGACAGAGAGACAGACAGAGAGAGAGAGAGGCAGACAGGCAAAGAGAGAGAGGCAGACAGAGAGGGGGCAGACAGAGAGACAGACAGATAGAGAGAGAGGCAGACAGAGAGACAGTCAGACAGATAGAGAGAGGCAGACAGAGAGACAGACAGATAGAGAGAGGGGCAGACAGAGAGGGGGCAGACAGAGAGACAGTCAGACAGATAGAGAGGGGCAGACAAAGAGGCTGACAGACAGAGAGACTGACAGATAGAAAGAGGGGCAGACAGAGAGACAGACAGATATAGAGAGAGACAGCAGACAGATAGAGAGTGGGGCAGACAGTGAGACAGACAATCTTATTTTCTGTAATAACCAGGAAAGGAATGTAAAATTAGAGGTTTTAGAACCACTGGATGGTAGTGATCATAACATGGTTAAATTTGAGGTAAATTTTATTGTCCAAAAAGCAAAGTGCAAAACAAAAGTATACAATGTTAGGAAGGCTAACTTTAATGGTATAAGACTGAAACCAGAAACTGTAAACTGGATGGAGTTAAATAGCAAAACGGTTGAAGAGGGATTGGATTTTTTTAAAAGATCATTGTTGCAACTGCAAGAGGACTTCATTCCTGTTACCAGCAAGACTAAATCTAGTTAACCACTACCAAGGTGGTTTACTAAGGAACTTATGAATAAAGTATACTAACTATATTATACTAATTTCAAAGTAAAGCTGCAGTATCTATGTCTACAGGTTGAGTTAAAAAAATAACATTATATAATCTGAGAGGAATATACAGGGTGGGCCATTTATATGGATACACCTTAATAAAATGGGAATGGTTGGTGATATTAACTTCCTGTTTGTGGCACATTAGTATATGTGAGGGGGGAAACTTTTCAAGATGGGTGGTGACCATGGTGGCCATTTTTAAGTCGGCCATTTTGGATCCAACTTTTGTTTTTTCAATAGGAAGAGGGTCATGTGACACATCAAACTTATTGGGAATTTCACAAGAAAAACAATGGTGTGCTTGGTTTTAACGTAACTTTATTCTTTCATGAGTTATTTACAAGTTTCTGACCACTTATAAAATGTGTTCAGTGTGCTGCCCATTGTGTTGGATTGTCAATGCAACCCTCTTCTCCCACTCTTCACACACTGATAGCAACACCACAGGAGAAATGCTAGCACAGGCTTCCAGTATCCGTAGTTTCAGGTGCTGCACATCTCGTATCTTCACAGCATAGACAATTGCCTTCAGATGACCCCAAAGATAAAAGTCTAAGGGGGTCAGATCGGGAGACCTTGGGGGCCATTAAACTGGCCCACGACGACCAATCCACTTTCCAGGAAACTGTTCATCTAGGAATACTGGGACCTGACACCCATAATGTGGTGGTGCACCATCTTGCTGGAAAAACTCAGGGAACGTGCCAGCTTCAGTGCATAAAGAGGGAAACACATCATCATGTAGCAATTTCACATATCCAGTGGCCTTGAGGTTTCCATTGATGAAGAATGGCCCCACTATCTTTGGACCCCATACACCACACCATACCATCAATTTTTTTGTTCCAACAGTCTTGGAGGGATCTATCCAATGTGGGTTAGTGTCAGACCAATAGCTACAATGACCCGGTTACTGCATTCACCAGACATCAACACAATTTCTATCCGCTCCTCATGTGTTAACCTCTGCGACATGTCAATGGCTGTTAACAAAGAGTAACTTGCAAATAACTCATGAAAGAATAAAGTTACGTTAAAACCAAGCACACCATTGTTTTTCTTGTGAAATTCCCAATAAGTTTGATGTGTCACATGACCCTCTTCCTATTGAAAAAACAAAAGTTGGATCCAAAATGGCCGACTTCAAAATGGCCACCATGGTCACCACCCATCTTGAAAAGTTTCCCCCCTCACATATACTAATGTGCCACAAACAGGAAGTTAATATCACCAACCATTCCCATTTTATTAAGGTGTATCCATATAAATGGCCCACCCTGTAGAAAGAAAGATCGCACTGGAGGCTAAGGATGACAATAAAAGTTTCTTCCAATATTTTAACTCCAAAAGAGCTCTAAAAGCTGAAATCACTAATTTGCAGGGTAGTAAGGGCCTTATAATTGAAAATGAAATTCATACTGCTTACAGTAGAGAACACAAGTCAAAGGAAGCATTTTTTCAAAGGAATTTGAGTAAGCATGTTTTACACAGCATGTAGTTAGAGTATGGAATAGTTTTCCTGCTAGTGTAGCGAAAGCTAAAACCCTGGGTTCCTTTAAATCAGAGCAAAATAAGATTTTAACAACTCTGAGCTATTAGTTAAGTTCTCCCCAAACGAGCTTGATGGGCCGAATGGCCTCCTCTCGTTTGTAAATTTCTTGTGTTTTTATGACAGATAGAGAGAGAGGGGCAGAGAGAGAGAGAGGGAGAGAGAGAGAGAGAGAGAGGGGCAGAGAGAGAGAGAGAGAGGGAGAGAGAGAGAGAGAGGTGACTCCCTAGGGGGCCCAGATTTCACAGTAGAACACAGACATGTGAAGTCAGTCGCCCTTAATATGACATTAACATGTATGACGGCTTCCCCGTGAGCTGGAGAGCATGGCTGTCAGGCGTGATACTATGTGCTGCGTACCCAGGTACTCATTTAGGGAGAGGCTTCAGTACACAAACCCTCCAGTTAAGAGGAGGAGAAGATGGGAAAACCAAGCGAATCTGGCTGAAAGTAAGACAATGACTGGATTCCCCAAATGCGAGTAATTACACTGCAGGCAAGGGACGTGATCAAATGAGCAGAACTGGCACCAGTAAGCAGATTACAATGAATACAGATATCGGGGCATTGGCGAAGGCCGCCATAATGCTGAGCCCGCTTGTGAGGATTATTCATCTGACCTTCCGGGGACCAGAGAAGAGCAGCGACTTTGCCTCTCCACAGCGGCACTGTACTAGATGGGAAATACAGGATTGGATGTGGCAGATTCTCCCTGTCGAGGTGGTCAAACGTGGAAAACGAGCCATTCCTGTGCGGATGCACCCGCCCCCTCTTAAACCTGAGTGGCCCCCTCCCATCTTGCCGTACAATAAGAGAACACCCACGCAGAGTCTTACACATTGGTTCTGCCATAAAAAAATAAAAAACCTTGCAGGACATGCTGCTCACAGAGGTAGCCCTTCTACCGTAATTCGTGGGATGTAGCCGGTTGCCTCCGGAAAATGCTTTCTGCCCCAGGAAAAACTAAAGAGTTCAGTGAAAGACAGCAGGCCAGGACGGAGAACAAGGATGAGGATTAAGTTAAATCAGCTTAGGAGGGAACAGACTGCCATGCCCCATTCCACACCGGGGACGACCCAGAGACTCAGAGGGCCCTGATGCACACCCCGTAATGGAATTAGGGAGGAAGTAGGCGGTAATGCCCATCTGTAAAACCCTGTGAACGGAGCAGGCTGTTCTGAGGGTGGGGTGCTCAGGGATTGCTTATGGGATGGCTACAGTGACAGCCACTCTGTCAGGCACCACAGGGTGGAGTGGGGGTGGGGGGGGCACATATCCACATGTCCACTCCTGACGTGCACTCCCCAGGTCACCCAGGAGTCGAAAGCACCCGAAGGACATCACCAGAGCTGGAGTTTTGCTTACCCTCTATACCTGCCCCCTACATTCACGCACAAGAGAAGGCCTTTCCTAACCTTTCCCATCAGTGACATTAGGGAATGCTGCCATCCTGAGACAGCAGAGTTTGCCCGTATCAGCCAAAGCTACTGGATGGTCGGCAGCCAAAACGAAAGGAGACAGGGCAGCCCCAAGACTGCCACTTCGATCACCGACCACATAGTTCCTTCCTGCGGTGATCGTCCAGATATATCGGCCCTGCTGCTCCCTAGTAGACATACTGGCTACAACTGACCCTCTCTCACAGTCAGTCGGCCTGCGCCGACGGTCACAGCCAAAACGCTACCTTCCCGCCCCATAAGCGTGGCTCCCGCACCCTGTGCTTATCTATGGGATTGAGCCCTGTGGAAATGTCATTTCACATGATCTCAGTTTACACAGAGTTCTGAGCTGCCGCCTCGCCGCAGGTTTTAAAGATCGCTGCCGGCGTCGCTGTGAGCGATTCTGCGCGGCACAGACAATGGCGTGAAAGACGCTTATTAAAAGTTTATCGAACTTCGGGCGCCGAGAAAGATGGAGACCAAGCTGAAATACTCCGCAGCGGAACTTCCGCGATGAAACAAGAACAGAAAGGTTAATCGAGCCAAGTCAAAGAAAGGAGAATTCGTAGAGCGATTAACGTGGTGAAGAGCATCCAAGTTAAACCAGGAGCAAAAAAAAAATGAGGGCTTCCCATTACGTTTGACGCTCAAATGGCCGCACATTGTCCCAAAATGCTACCTACCCCCCCGCACACATGGACAGGAGCTGGAGGCTACCTTTGCAGGCGGGCATGACGCCGCTCCATGTGCCGTTCCCGGTGCAGGTGCGGATCACGGAGCTGGCAGGCTCCATCGTGTAGCCCGGCTGGCAGACGAAGGTGACGTTCTGGTTGATGGTGAAGTCCTCACCATATCTCAGCCCGTTGGCTGGGACTCCGGGGTCCCCGCAGTTGATCACTACAAGGCAGAAGAACAGTGTGAGCAACCAGGGAATCTCAGCGAGAATCTGCAGAGCTCCACCAGAACATTCCAGAACAAAAGACCCACGCACATTTCTGTTTGTACAGCAATTATGAAATTCTCAGGCCTGCTTAGTTTAATTTTCCCTCTGTGCTAATTATAATGCATAATGACTTAAACTAAATATATCAAATCATGTATTCAACAACTCAGAGAGAATGTAAGCTTTGAAAAAAATAGCTGTTTGGAAAACCACAACAAACAAGATTATTGCCCATTTAGGTATGGAATACTGTGTGAAATAAAAGGGCAGGAGAAACAGACCCCAGGAAGCCAGATTCACAAATCACCTCAAACAACATATTTATGCAGCGATCGAGATGTCTCCAGATTGGGCTTTTCATTCAAAATGATAGATCTCACCATTATATAGGGGGGGGGGGGGAAATCAATGGGCGCCAACTGGCAAACTCTTTTCTCATAGGTGTCCCAGAGGTTTAACTTCAGTAATCAATCCTGTAGATCTCTCACAATTACGTTTGTCTCCGCGGGATGAAAAAGGGGAAAATGGCCCAGGAGAAGTGTCTCGAGTTTCGGAAATTTGGGTGTGTCTGAGAGGAGCCGAGGGCAGATCCGGCACGGAGAAAGTAATTTTCCTCTAAGCTGTTTTAATGCCTATGTTTCAAAATGACTTATTGGGAGGGTGGGCTTTGAAGAAGGAAAAAAAAAAAAACAATAAGTGTTTTAAAATTGATCATGTAGGTGACTCATGAATCTATGATTTGCACACGCTACCAGACAAGGTCAAATGTTACAATGCTTCTCAGTATAAAAACACACAGAGATGTTGGTCTGTGGGGCCCACCTGAATGGGAAGATTAAGAGTAAGAGAAAAGGGAAACAGGTGATTTTTACAGGCAGGACTGGATTAACATAAGATAAATGGGTTATGTCAGGATTAACTCATTGCTGCCCAGGGGACGGCCTCACTGACCCCGGCAGGGGACGAGCAGAGGTTGGACTGGGGATGCCCGCGGATTATGAGAAACACGGAGATTCCTTTGGTTTACTCAGAGGAACAGAACTATTGGCAAGCTGCCATATCCTATCCATTTTGCCGTTTTGCTCAGTGATTCCTGTGGCTCCAGCCAATCAGATACGACCACATTGTTAACACCCACCAATCACAATAGAGTTGGTCCACTATCAGTCTAATGCAGCAAGTAATTGCAAAAGGAAGTACAGTTCATTCAGCTTGCTGCCACCCTTTATGAATTCTGTGTGGGAAAACATGAGCATTTTCACAGATATAGGTGGTGGAATAGACTACTGTACCTCCACCCAATCAGGCTGTCGGGGTGGCTAAACAGGCAAGAATAGCTGATGCCATATTAATTGAATAGGCCTTTCATGCAATGTTGTAGAAAGCTGAGAATATCTTAGTATTAGAAATCCCTCAGCAGCAAAAGCAACAGACCAAATAAACCAGGTTTATACAGTTATACTAAGGGTTTGGCTATATCGCGAGGCCTCGAATTATGTGCAGGCCGAGCAACTTAACACTTTTCAATTTAATAGGTTGGCAAGGCCAAAAGAAATATGGCGGACTTCTATTTGAACAGTTTTTACACAATCAAGGACGCAATATAAAGATGATTTATTTGTATTATCAGTAGGTTATTAGAAGTGCTTGTATTATTTATGGTTCACACTCTGACCAGCACTCTACTGTTCTCCAATTACAGCAGCATTAATCTCGCGGCACCTCCATCCCAGACATGGGCGTAACCTGCCTTCGCGTAAACGTCCGGCTTTATTACACGTCTGCTTTGGTGCTTAGGGGTCCGTCTCCGTAGCCCGGTAACGGTAACTTAGCGCTGGCGAAAGGATGGAGAACGCACTTCGGTTACGGAGGAAACACCCAGCCGGACGAACGGATTTTCCCGGGTCCTGGGTTGCCCAGGATAGCAGGGAAGTTCGATTCACGCTTGAGGGGGCGCTGAGCTACTTTAGTGGCACGCTAAAAAAAAAAAACAATTCCAGCTCAGGCTCTGTGCGGCCCCCCCACCGCTAAGTGCAGCGCAGACGGAGTGAGCGGCTCGCTCGCCGCGACACTCCACCTCAACCCTCGTTTGTGCACATTCGTGTGTTTGTGTTCATCGGGCACAGCCAGCGTTTACAATCTCAGCCTCCGGTTCAGCTCTCTCAGCGACCGGCGCCGCGGGACGGCGTGAGTCAGCCAGGCGGGGTAAACGCCGCCTTAAGACCTGTCAGCCGCTTGCACACCGCCGGCTCCTCCTCCCAAAAGTTACCGGCAGCATGCCTACGTGACGGGGGCCAAGGTGAGAGGCAGGGAGATCGTCTAGATGGATGCGGGAAGGAGGGCTTGCCAGAATAAAACGGGATGAGGAATCGCTCAGCTGGGGGAACAATTATGAAAATTTTATTTGAGGAAATCAAATCAGACCCTTTTCTGATATTGACCACAATCCCACAGACTCATTCTGCAGCCCAATCAGCAGGTTACACGTTTTCCATCGAGGTTCCAAGTAACTGTATATGATACAGTACAAACAAAACGAGACTAATCTGCGCGGCGCCGGGTAGAAGTTTAAGCGGCACGGATTCCTTCATGTGATGGTGCAGATTCATGAATGCATGCAGAGGCATGACAGGCCGCGTGAGGGGGGGGGGGGGCGTTTCGATCGACTTCCTGGAGAAGTGGTTGCCATGGCGTCCTTTGACCTCATCCTCTCTTCATTTCTGTGCCCATCCTTGGGAATCCTTACAGAACCCCGCTCTCCCATTCCCTTTCAACTTCTCTGTCCAAATAACTTCAAGACTATAATTCATGAGATCAATGGAGCTCCTTTTATGAGCGATGCCCAGGACTGGCTGATTTATTAAATGACACCCTTCTTCCCTGGGAACCCCTGACCCCTTCTGTGTACGGCTTCGACACCATCATTTTCCAGAAGAAAGGTTTCCCACTTGCCGGTCGGATGAGATCTGAATCTCCAGTAGCCGGAGTGCGGGGTGCGGGATACTTACTGGTACAGTTGGGGGCGCTGCCGGACCAGGTGCCGTTGGCCAGGCACTGGCGTGTGGACGAGCCGGAGAGGATGTAGCCGTCCATGCAGGAGTAGATGACGGAGTGGGAGAAGCTGGTGCCGTCCAGGCGGAACACACGGCCGTTGCTGGGTGTGCCGGGGTTCCCACACGGAACCGCTGCATGGGGGAATGGGCCCACCCTGGTCAGACAGTCACTCACATGCAACAAGCCACATGCTGTCGAAGCAGAGTCTGCCCTCTAGAAGCAAAAGTATCTGTGCACATGCAGAGGAGCACCGATCTGCAATCGGGGAGCGTTTACGCTGCGCCACCAGGGAGGCTGCCGTCATTCAGATCGACCTTTTCATGACTGACACTGCTCTACAGTCTCCCTGTTTGTGTCGGGAAATGCAAGAGGAATTCAGAGGAGGAAACAAAAAGTGGGGGGAGAATTGAAATTAAAAGGCAAAGAGAAGCGTAAAAAACAAAAAAATTAGTACATTTATAAACATCTAAGAATAGCCAGGGACACAGTTGCTACGGGAGAGGTGGAAATAAGCGAAGCGTCTGTTTTTGGAGGCTGGAGGAGGAGAGGATGACAGGACGGGAAAAGATTTTAGATCAAAGATAAAAGGCCTGGGGTGGGGTGCGGGGGGGCTAAATCGTAGAGATTGCAGACCCCCAGAGCCAGTGAGTTAACAATCTGTTAATCTATTTAACTGCAAAGCTAAACTGCGGCAGCAGAACGGAAATGTGTATGACAAGCACGTTCCCGCTAAAAACGGGAGGAGCTTGAGGTTGGGGCGAGGTGAGGTGGGTGATGGGTGTCTGTATCCGACCCATTTAGATGTCATCCTGAATGCGTCCCCGTGCTGTTGGGGACACGCATGAGGACACACCAAGCGTGTAAAGTCTGCCTTTCAAAAGTGGTCTGCGGACCGAGGCTGAGAAAATGCCGCGTTCTGGCTCAGCGGGAGACTAGATCGAAAAACGCACTTGCCACCAGGGAGATAAACAAGCTTCAAAGAGGGCCGGGATGCCTTTCAGGGTGCAGCAGGCGTGAGAGTGGGTGGAGACTGGGGCAAATATAGGATGTTTTGTTTTTTAATGGGGAGAATAAGAGGGCCATAATTTATGCAAAGGGGATCAACCTTACTGCTAGCCAATGATATGTTTGGAAATGGCGAGTGGCAGGGATTGGGCAGTCCAGGGGCCAATCAGCTTTCAGCCCCGCCCCTACATACATCCCTAAGCCCCTGACTGCTAACCGCTACTACCAAATAAACCGAGCCACTAGTCCAGATCATCTCACAGCAGGTGGGCTGCACGGTGCAAGGCAGGATTACCGAGAACAGGAAGTGTGGAAATTTGTTATCGCTACATGTGTGTGCCTGTAGGAGGCGGCTCACGTTTGCAGGCGGGCTGCCTCCCCGACCAGGTGCCGTTGGCGAAGCAGACGCGCTCGGCGGAGCCGTACAGCGTGTAGCCCGTGGCACAGCTGAAGCGAACCTTGCTGCGGACCTTAAAGTCACTCTCATCCCTGCTGCCGTGGGATGGGGTGCCGGGGTCCCCGCAGGTTCCGGACGAGTCGCCTGTGCGGAGGGAAGGGGGCAAAGGTCAGCCGTACGCTTTTCAGCAGGGGAATATTCCAGAAATCGGGAACCCATTTCCCCTACTGCTGGTTCGTTATCCTGTTGAGCACTCGGCTCGGATATTGGAATCTTGTCATATTCCAGTTCTGCGTGGGAGGAAATTGATATTTCTGATACATCACGTAGGCCACTGACTTCCCCGTCAAATGCGACCCCGCGGCATGCGAATTGCGATCGTCCGTCTTCAGGGAGGATACATCAGTTGAATTGGCACTTTCTAGAAACTGCAAGCTGTTAAGCGTACTGTGGTGGCAGGAGCACCATCCAGACTGCGTGGGAAAATACACATATAAATACTCAGTGAATTTAATTTCTGAGTGTACTTGGGTACTTTATTTGAGCACTACCAAGTATTATCCGTAATTAGCACGAGGAAATACTGCAGTAACTTTCTGCGCGGCAACCTTAAGAAGAGCTGGTTCAGGAAACGGCGAAAGCCCACTTGTTTTGCAGCTGCAGGTAGATGTTGCCTGTTGGGGACCCAGGGGATGGATTTCAGAAGCTGATACGAGAGCTACAGGCTGTTTCCTGTACTTATTAATGCATAAACAGGCCTGTTTTAGGCTCAGATCCTACCTTAGCTCTCCTTGAAAGCGAGATCTGTGTGTCACAGCCGGGTGAGACTTACTTTCTGCTTGTCACTGTGGGACAGCGGCTGTCTCCAGCTTCGGCTTCATCCGGCCCAAGGGGACCAGCCCCCTCTCCAGGGGCCGGACCGCCCAGCCAACAGAAAATACCTGCAGTACAGCCACTGGCTGCCAGGTGGCGAGCACGAGCAGGGCCTGTTTTAACGAACGCCTAGGGAGGAGCCTAATTAGACATCGTTACTCAGCCTGAATACCGGTTTAACCCTGAGACTCAGAGAAGCTGACTGGGTCTGGGGAAGGTGTGTCACCTGGCACCTGTGTGCCCAGAACACGCCGTCAGCCAGCAGACACGGCGGTCAATCGAACTGCTGATTAAGGTTTAAGGGCGGTGCCAACCTGAGACGAGGGGTGGGGACGAGGTTACACAGCCAAAGGGGGGCAGGGACAAATGACTAATCATCTGGACGTGTTAAAAATCATGTGGCCTCCTGACAGATTCTGAACAAATATCAGTGATTCAACAGAACCCTCCACTGGTGGACAGGTTTTACCAACTGGAGAACCCCCAAAGACCTCTGACGCAATTCGAACATCCTGGTGCCCCCCCAGGAGGACATTCTGGTTATGCCGCAGCTATGGGATGTGGGATTAAGCTGGGGAGGTGGCCAGGGTGCAGGACTTAAAGCGACAGTACAGACTCTTCTCTCACAGTGATACACAACTGACATCATCATAAGGCAGAGGGGGAACCCAGGCTGGACCGGTCCGGCCTCATGTGATACAGAAACCCCCCATTCCACTCGGAAACGGACGGAACCCGCTGAGCTGCACCCAGCCGCTGACAGGTGCCTCCGTAATTGAGACACGTTTGGGATGTTTTGGCGTGACTCTGAATCGCAGTCGGTCTGCGCTCGGTGGCCCCCGGGATCGTGCTAACTGGGACACGTGCAGCTTGGTGCTGAATAAGAAGCACGGCCCGGTTGCATACTCCTGCAGGAATTACAGAACCTTTCAAAGCAGTTAGGATTCCTCCCTAATGGTGGGGGTTACAGGGAAAACAGCCAGTGTTGGGAAAACAACGAAGAGTAATTACAGGAGTCTGGGGCCAGGGTACTGCTCCGGACTGGGACCATGGGGTCACCGCAGCCCCAGTGACCCCCCAGCCACCTGCCTGTATGCCTGACTCAGGGGCAGAGTGTGTTAAGAAAAACAAAATCGATGTTTGGGTGAGTGTGCAAACCATGTTGCGCCAAGAGATGAAGACAAATCGAAAAATGATCGATGCAACAGTAATTAGCCACTTTATAATCTTTGTCTGATGTCATTGTATATCAACCATGTGACTACATGTGCGTGTGCACAAACACACACACACACACACACACACACACACACCCCAGGGTCCGTAGACAAGAGTAAATTGAAGGGCGTCTAAAGGGTCAGTGTCTGTAAGGAGGAGGAGAGGGCATGGAGCCCCCCACCATGCCAGAATCTGTTTTCCAGGTCAGGGAGTCCTGCACTGAGTGGGATTTCAGTGGCATTTCGCTTCGTGCTTGACGGCGATTTTACGGATGAACAGCGGTGTCTGTGCACATTGGCTCTGAGGGAGACGGGTCCATCGGGTGGGTCGGGGGGGGGCGGGGGGGTGTCACAGTCTCAGGGCGGGACGAGATGGAGACAGAGTCTGGAATTTGGAGGTACTGAGATGGTCACCACTTACAGTGCCAACAAAAGCATGCCAGTCCCACCTTCTTATGTCCCTACACCCCTCCCGCTGTGATAATTACCCCCCATCTGTGTGAAAAATGTTCTCTTAATGAGCAGGTGCCCCGCTGGGGTGAGACGACACAGGGGGCCTCTAAGACATGCACCGGCAACGGCACCGGCAAGGACCACAAAGCACACCCGTCCATGGAAGTTAGAAGACATCCAACAGCAACAATAGCTGCCTGACGAACATGCCGGTCTTTGGGAATCTTGGAGTTTGGCAGCCGGCACTTACATTCATACCGTGGGGAAGTGGGGTCTCTGGGGTCTCTGGGCCTGATAAGAGAGGCCAGTAATCGCTGACGGCGGCTTGGTGCGGCCACTCTGACCAAACCCTTTCACAGCACCGCCTGATGACTCTCACGCTCTGCAGCCCCGCCTCGGCCTACGGCTCTGTCTCTCTCTCTCATTCACGTGATAATTTATCTCTGAAGGCTTTTCCTCAAGATGACCATCTCAAAGTGGGGGGGTTCCTCAGGCCGAAAGGAGGAGCAGTGCCACGCAGTACAGACCACTTCGCTTTGCAATAAGAAGACGATAAACAGAGCGCCACATGGATCATTACCGCCACTAGGGTGCTGTGACTCTCATGACTAGTCTCCGACAGAACAACATCATCCTGTCTGACAGACATCTTTCCAGAATTACATTGCCTCCCAAAGGGGTCATTGGAAAGTTTAATTAAATGGAACCAGATGACAATTCCTTCCAAATTGGACCGGTAAGAGGTACTGAGCTCAGCCACTGACTCCGAGAAGTACCGCTAGGTTTTGTGCGGTACATGCATGGCTAACCAAAGGGACCAAAACTTTAAACAGACTTAAAAAGTTGACTATCTGCCATCTTAGCCTGTTTTAAGCCCCAGATGCAATCATTTTCTCTCGGGACATTATAGAGGTAGTACCCGGATGTCTGGGTTAAAATTGCCCACTGTGGCCCTTTTAAATGCAGCCCCCCAATCATCCCTTTAGCTACTGTGTGGTGAGTGTACCGGCACAGGATGACTGCTCTCGCAGGATCAAGGAGGGTGTTACACAGTGGTGGTGGTCAAAGTGAAAGGAAGAAGCATCTAGAGGCTCCTGGGTGAAGTCAGAACTTTGCATCTCACATTCAGACCTCTAACCTTTTAAAGTATCATGAGTGTTTACAGGCTGTTGCAGCATATTGGCCAGCAGGGCGGCGATGTTACCTGAGCAGTACGGCATGGGGGCGCTCCAGTGGCCATTGAGCTGGCAGGTGCGTGACGCCTGGCCTTTCAGCTCCCTCCCGCTGTTGCATGTGTAGCGCACCGTCGAACCGAAGGTGAACTTGTCTCCGATCAGGATGCCGTTGGGGGGTGAGCCTGGGTGGCCGCAGTCGATGACTGAAAAGCAGGGGAAAATGACATGAGCGCCTGGCGTGAATAATGCGGCTAACCGCGGCCTTCCAGGTTGGTGGGGATGGACCACAGTCGCCTCTACTTTCCGCTGAAGACCCGAAATAAATGCTGCGTGAAAAATCACCCTGACATGTTCCAAAGAGGCTAAACTTCACACTCGATTTTGTGCTCCGATACAACGGTGTGGAAAAACAAAGACTGTGTCCAGTTTTATAGGTAACAGGGAAATTAGATGACATGTTTATTATTGTGCGTTCTGGTTATTATCAGCAGATTATCATTTCAGCAAAACTGTGATCCTTTCAAAAGGGGCGGGAGAGCCCAAAAGGAGTTTCTTCTGATTTAATTAGACAAGGTATTAATTTAGAAAGCTGTTACTGTTCGATGAAATGAGAACGTGTCAGCAAAGGAGACACAGGGGAAAGGAACCGTTTCTCATCCAGTAGCTTTCATTTTCAGGACATGTACCCTAAGTGTAGTTTCCTTTACACATCTGCCGTCTTGTACGGTATGCAGGCGGATTTAAAGAAACGCCAAAAATACACACATTTATGTTCCATTTTTAGTCATGCCGTTTTGCTTGCTCGCTGATGATACAAGGAGGCTTTTTCAGCCCCATCTCCTCACATCATGTGACCAGGAGCATAAAGCTGATTGGACAGACATGGTTATGTGTTCCTTCAGCCTTGTGAATGGCTGGTTAAGAGGGGCAGGGGGGAGGGGCCATCATCTCTGCCTACCTGGGCTGAGCTGAAACTTGGCAACATTAGCACGTAGCCCAGCTGTCCACCCTGTCACTACATCACCTTGCCGACCTTGAGCAGCGGGGGCCCAGGGAGTAATCTGGGATCAATCAGTGGTAAATGGGGCACATCAGGGTGGGCCCGACTCACCGATGCACTCGGGCAGTGGCTTGTCCCACTGCCCCGTGGGCTGGCAGGTGAGCACGGACGACCCGAAGAGGTAGTACCCGGGGCTGCAGTCGTAGAAGACTACAGTACCGAAGGTGAAGTTGCCATGTTCGATCTTACTCTCTCGGATAGAGTTGGCTGGGATTCCGGGATCTGAGCAGTTCACCACTGAAAGCAACAAACAAACAACAATCCAGCACAGAGTTATTTAGCAGAAGCACGGCGACCGCCCGATTCGGCGTGGAGCGCCCAAACCGCTTCCTCATTGGCAGGGGGATCTTTTCGGCCATTAAACTGATTGGTCGAAAAACTTGGGCGCCGGTTCGACACTTGAGGTGTTTATCATCGTGGCCAGTGGGGTCGATAGGCCGGCCGCGCCTTTTGTGTTTACAACCCCGCGATGTCCCCGAGTTGAAGTCATGTAATTAATGACTTCTGTCGGGGGACTTAAAATCAATTTCAGACCCCAATTAGCTATGCTGCCAGGCCGCGCTGGCGTGAAGTGCACTTGGGTTTCCGAGAGGTCGTCTCTGCCTTTCTCAAAAGGGCCCGAGGCGGTCTGCAGCAGACGGTCGTAATTCCCCGTGAAGGACAGTGTTTTAGCTGCAGATGACATGGTCCCCAGGACAGACACGCCCTGACTGCAATCCCTGACGGCTGTGCTCAAACACGGTACTGCTTACTAGAAACGTGTTTTTCCCTGACGTATGGCCTCTGTGCCCTCTGTACATCTCCCTAATGTTACTTTAATCGCAAAGTAACTGCATTTTCCCAGTGGCACTGAGGAAGTCACACAGCGTCTGCAGTTCTAACCCCTGTGTACATACCTCGTGCTGCTAGCGACCAAGACGTCATGTTTACAGTTCTCCTGGGGTCATATGTGTGGAGGCTGTTCCCAGGGTCTGTCGGGTACTTCTCATCCACAACTACTTTGCCAAATTTGTAGCTTGAAATTGTTGTTTGATGGTTATTTATTTGCTAAAAAATATCGGCTTGTTAGCCATCCAAATATGTTAAAATGTCTACAGCTTGTAAACTACGCACAAACAAAATCATGATTTTTATCCTCAATAATCATCTCGCTTAGTCAGAACCTCTTAGAATCTCACTGAAATAAAGTAAAAACATTAGAAATTCGCTCATATTGACCTTTTTTCTACCCCAACTGCCCCCACTGCCAGCCTTTGTTCCTAAGCTGCGAATGGGGTATTATCCAGTGCTACCTTTTGCTATGTTTGTCCAGTTTAGCTTGTTTCGTGGATAAAGAACAGCAATGGATTTTGATCACTGGACCCTAACAGAGGTACAAACACCAATGTCAGCATATTTTGATAGGTGGGGGGCTTTGCTACACTTGTAAATAAATAATAAGGTATAAATTATCTGGCAGCCATTATGAAGCAATATAACATCATTATTTGTACATTACTTTGATCAGAAAACGATTTAAAATGGATAGACAGTTTTAGATTTTTTAATAATTCTTTTTTAGAATGCTGAACTTCAGGCCTGCTGGAGAGTCAGTGCCTGAGAAAGAAATTTATAAAATTAGTTTAAAAAGACTATGTATGTATGCATACATACAGTGTCACTATAGTCCTACGTATACAAGGGTCTAGCTATTTCTCTTTTTATCCCATTATTCCAGACCCACTGGATTTAATTAACAAAATGATTGTAAATATGTATGTTGTGACCAGTGGCACAATGACATGGGCCAGAGGCCCGTGGGCTCTGGTGGTGGTAAAAGTTGTTGACCTGGGGCTGGGGGTATAAAATTCTGCACCCCTCCTTATCCACTGCGGTGGCTTGGCGTGCA
Organism: Brienomyrus brachyistius; assembly: GCF_023856365.1. NCBI lineage: Eukaryota > Metazoa > Chordata > Actinopteri > Osteoglossiformes > Mormyridae > Brienomyrus > Brienomyrus brachyistius. The sequence goes on along the minus strand of NC_064555.1, from coordinate 7,686,449 downwards.
GGCAATGGGGGAGCTGTGAATGAATAAAAGACTTAACTTTTTTCCCCACCTTTACATGTCGGAGGTGGATGGCTCCACTGCCGGTTAGCCTGGCACTGGGCGCGCGACGGGCCCTCCATGATGTAGCCCGTGTTGCAGGAGAAGCTCACCACGTCGTTCAGGTTGAAGCCATTCCCAAGGGTGCGCCCGTAGATGGGGCTGCCAGGGTGCCCGCAGCTGATAGCTTCACGAAGGACAAAGGAGAGGGAAGAGGAGGGGAGTGAAAAACACGGAGCACTACGGGGCACCTGCTGGGTACATCGCAGCATCCGGAACCTTACAAAAAGTCGCTAGAAAGCGAAGAACTATTCAAGCAAACTATTTAAAAGTGTTAATCCAGTCTGAACTTCCACATGAAAATGAGAGTCCCTTTCCAGGGAGGAAGAGTGCAGCACCACCCATGTGACACGTTCGGGCTCCTCCGAATTCCCCGTCCAGAAGCGGCTCGCTGCACACCAGTAAGAAGTCCCCGGACCCGACAGCTAGGCACATCGTGACAGATCACCTCATGTTTCCCACTGACTGGAAGCTCACTGAAGGGCACATAACTTGCAGGAGCGTGGAGATCCTTCTTTTGCGTAATGCACTGTTCAGGACACTGAGTCTGACCTGAGACTGCAGCTTGTGTGCCTGGTTGTTGCTCCCCTGTAGGGGGCGCTCTGTCACAGGTGTGGCACTAGTCCTTCGAAAATGCATTTAATTCTCTGCCAATAGTATGAATACTGTACAGAGAAGTGCTCCTTTGAAGGGGGGGGGGGCTGGTGTGGGAGTAAGGGGGGGGGAGTCTATTTACACTGTCCAACTCTCTGTTCCCTCTCCCCTGCCTGCCTGCTGTATGTGAAACATCACACATGTCTCTAAGATCAGCAGCCTCAAGGACATCTGTCAGCTCATAAGGAAGCGACGTCCTCCCATTCCACCTCAACGTTTTGTCCATAACTGGAATGTACCAATACAGAAATGCGTTAAAAGTTAGAGGTCACATTCTGGAAGCTTCTCATTGTGCTCACTAAGTTCATGCTCTGGAACCCAATAAATCACCAGCTGACATGTTAAATACTCGCTCTGTTTGTTTCCAAACATCAGTCTAAAAAAAAAAGGAAGAAAAAGTTTCAAGATCTTTTTAATTAAAAAAAATTTATTGATTCAAATATTTTTAATGCGAGCTATGACCCTTCACTAATCCATAAAGACAATTTCTCATTAGACAAAAGCAGAAATTCAACCAAATCAAATCGATACCAGAAACAAGCAAACGGAGGGGGCTCGTACTCGGGGGTTTAAAGCATGTGCATGCTGCTTAAGTTTTTCGGTTTGAACATTTCATCCCTCCGAGAATTTCCACAGCGAAGGCCCCACCCTTCAGTTCTATGCACCTTATCGCGCAGCACATACTTTCTGACACCGTTACTTAGTTGCGATCGGCTGCAGGAGCTCGCCGTGGCCTTAGCTTTTGTCTGGCATTTTCTAGAAGCTCCGGTGAGCTTCTCAAAGGCCGCTTCCATTACTGCCACCCACTGTGAAGCCTGGCTTCTGCCGTTGCTAATTAGCGGCACTGTAGAGCATTCCAGTGCACCGAGATGCCGGAACAATGGCCCATTAGCGTCTGTGGCAACGGTGTGAAAACAGGATGAGGGCCGGGGGACCAGATCCCATCTGCCTGTCTTTAATTGGAGAGCGAGCTCATGCACTGGGGTCACCCCCGTCTCCATGGAGATGCCCCCCCTCACTCTCCTCCCTTCGCCTCCCTGACCCGGCTCCCCCTGTCACCCACTCCCCCGGCCCCTGGTCGGCATGAATGGGGCACCTCCCTACTGTTCCTCAGACTGCGGCTATGATGCCACTTTCACTGTGACAAGACAAGCGAGTCTTAGCATCGTCCCACAATGCACTGGGGATGTCGCATAAAATTATAGCTTTTAAGTGAAGTCAGATAGCAAGAAAAAACCTAAAATTGAAAGCGAGTGGCTGCCCTGGCTTAAATTATGGCCCCCTGGAGAACGGTGTGATTTACACAAATTTAACCTCTGAGCGCAGGAAAAATACATAAGCAGCAATCGCGTAATTAAAGATTATCAATCTCTTTTAATGCAGCGTTCCCTCAAAAAGGGACACTGGCAGAGACAGCTAAAAGGGATCATCTTTAATTACGCGGGTGCTGGCTGTTTCATTTTGCACTTGTCCAGCAGGGCTTTCCCCTAACCTAGAGCGAAAATAACACTTGGTGGGCTCAGCTAAGTAATGACAGTGCCCTGAGTGGCCGCACTGGCTCTGGGCTTTACTTGGCACCGTGTATTCGACTCAGTTCAGTTTAATTGGGTTAATTTGCATATAGTGTCCTTCGCAATAACAGGGTTTACCGGCATCAATTAGGATCATCATCACAGCTGGTGTTGAATTTTAGCTACCTGGGGAGGGAGGAGCAAGGAGTCAAACAGGAAACAAAAAAAAGCCTTTGGTTGTTATTGCAAAAAAAGATATAAAGTAAATGGGATGGAGTTTCCTTAGAAGGCAAAGCGGGGTAATCTGTGATTTCTCTTCTTAAAAACGTAACTGGGGCCAGAGGGTTACTCACGGACGCAGGCCGGCAGCTGGCCCGACCAGTTGTGGTCCTGCTGGCAGATTCGGACAGAAGAGCCGATGAGGCGGAAGCCCGGAACGCATTGGTACACCACCGTGTCCCGGTAGCCGAAGTTTTCGCCGATCACCTGGCCATTGACAATCTGCTCCGGGACGCCGCAGTGGCCGGCTGGGGGGTGGGGGGACATAAACAAGATGGTCACCGCGGGGGTGACGGAGGAATATTTTCCTCTGTCGCGTGTTCTTTCACCCTAAATCCGTGTGAGCTATCTTTGTGGACAGAACTCCTACTCGGATTAGCTGCTTAGCGTGCTAAGCTAACACAACAGAAATGTACGTGGTCTAGCGGGCTCCATTACCAAGGCACCGGGTCCCCGTGCCGCTCCAGAGCCCTGACGACAAGCACTCGCGCACGGTTGAGCCCACCAGCATGAATCCCACATCGCATGTGAAGATGGCCGTGGCGCCAAATGTTATCTGTGTGCCGATCTTCTTCCCATTGGGGGGGGTGGGCAGCTCACCGCAAGAGATGACTGCGGGGAAGAGGAAGCTAGTTAAAAAGAAACCCAGTGCATGCTGGGTAATGAACCCCCACAACAACAACAATGTTATGGCTTCCCCAACACTGCCCTCTGCTGGAAGGGCAATAATGGCTTCAGGTTATGCTTTTAGACATGGGACACTTTTCAAAAAAAGTAGTATAGAAGCATAAATGCAGGTAAACATAAACAAGGTCCTGTGATGTTGTTTTTAGAAAGTACCACATGCACAAGGACGGGGGGGGGGGGGGGGTTGATATGAGATCTAGATACAACCTACGTAATTTCTGAAATTTCTCACCAAGATTTACACCCTTGCAAACACCCCCCGAATTTCTCAATGGTCAGCCTCCAGCTGTTACAAAATCCCCAAGCACATTTCATATTATGATATCGCCCCCGATATCATGAGATCACCAAGAGAACCCTCCCGGAATGATGCCGGGGGGGGGGGGGCATGCACGTGTGCTCACTCTGGCAGTGCGGCCGCTCGTTCCTCCAGCTCCACGCGCCATTGGCCATACATTGGATGTGGGAGGGGCCTAGTCGGTAGAAACCCGGGTCGCAGCTGAAGATGATCTTGGTGCGGTACTCGTAGTGCGAGCCGTTGACGATGCGCCACCTCCCATGTTCCAGGGAGAAGGAGCCGATGCTGGGGCACACCACCACTGCTCCGGGACCGGGGGGAGGTGCAGGGGGCCATTGTTCAGGACACAGACAGGAGGCGGTGGGAGAACAGGACAGATTTACCGGCAGAAAGAGGAGCGTGAAAACGAATTAATGGAACTAACGTGACTCTCTATCTCCTAACAGCACGATTCGAAAGAATGTGATGAAATATTCAGATGCTTTCGTATGCTGGAAGCTGTTGACTCTCTTCTCTCACTTTTCAAGCATCCAGGCCCCGCCCCCTACCCTCCTGCTTCCTGCCATACCTGAGCAGCGTGGAATCTTGTTGTGGTTACTCCACGTGCCGTCGGGCTGGCAGACAGCACTCGTCAGCTCCTTTGCCGAGAGCCGGTATCCGTCGTTGCAGAAGTAGGTCACGCGGGTGCCCACCGAGTAGTCGGTCGTAAGCACGCCGCCATTGACAGGGGCCTTTGGAGCACCACATGAGACAGCTGGGGAGGGGTGGGGGGGGGGGGGTCAGGAGATTTCACAGACCCTCACAGACAGACTCGCCGATGGCCGAAAAACTCAGCACCAAGCGGCCATCCTTTTGAGATAGTCGCGTCACATTCCGTACCTTCAAGAGCGAGAGCTGAGCTGATTGGGTTAGCATTAGCATTAGCTTGAAGGCCTTTTAACATGAAGAACAGCCGACATTTTTGACACCATCAATAAAGGAATTCGAAGTGAAGCACGCTCAGTTTTGTGTTTCCTGCCTCTGCGCCACCAGGGGTAAACGCTCGGAGAGGGAGTTTGGCTATTACGTCCGTTCAATGAACGAGCAGCTCAGCCGCTACTGAAGTGCTGCCTGGTGCTAAGTATCGCCAGGTTCACTGCCCCCTGCTGTCTGCTCTAAGTATTTCCCTACCTCTATTCCCACCCCAGCTGACATAAATGATGGCTGGTTATGTTTCTATGCTCAGATACCTCCGGGTACAAAAGGAGGAAATGGATGGGGCTCTACCGGAACTGGGGGGGGGGGGGGGGGGGGGGGGGTTAGCTGCACTTAGACAGAGCACCCTCACCCCCAGGTACACCCCCTTCACCCAGGAAAGGGAGACAGTGAGGGAATGATATCAAAAACAGGTGGAATGGAAATAATCAGAGGCAAGCAGACGAAATAAAAACTTTAAAGAGATTAGAGAAACAGAGGCACAGTGCTGCAGGGGCAGGGAAAATACGGATGTTGCAATATCCTTTCAAGTTCCTCAGCTAAAAAAGCAATTAAACAGAATTAACCGTTTTAGCGTAACTGTCACTCTGAAGATAAAATGGCATTCTCCCGGTTTGTGGTGCATGATGTAAAGGAGATGCAATGTAACGGCACACGGAGAGCCCGCCTTCTATACGAGACGTGAGAACCGCGGTTCTTCGGAGCCTCAGTGAGGAACGCATAAAGGTGACACGGCCCCAAATACCACACGGGCGTCACCTGGAACGTCGGAACCATCAGCCTGCGAAATGGCAGCTCGTACGCACGGGTGCCTGACTCAGTTTTGTTAAATGTTATGTTATCTTGTTAAATGTTACCTTATGTCCCCTTGCGACGGACTGCCATCCCATCCCGGGTATATCCCTGCCTTGTGCCCTATGCTGCCTGTGATTGGCTACAGACTACTCCAAGGCCCTGATCGGGACATGCGACTGGAGGATGACAGACTGAGGGTCACGAAGGGCTCACTGCCTGCTTATCACTGCCTGTTAGTGTGGGAAAGGCCCAGAGGTCTCACCTTGGCAGGCTGGCACTGGGGCATCCCACGCGTGATACCCATAGGGTGCCTTCTTGCACACGGCTGTGCCCTTGCCGACGAGGCGGTAGCCGCGGTCGCAGGTCCAGCGCACCAGGCTGTTGAGTTGGCCGCCCGTCTGGCTGATGATAGAGCCGTGTTGCGGTGAGTCCGGGGTACTGCAGTACAGAGCTGTACAGAGAGGGGGCATCAGTGTGTCAGTACATCATGGCTTCCGCATCAATGCCGTCATCCAGTCATGCAAGTCTAGCTTAGAGAAAGGGACACGGCTGGCCTCAAGTTCTATTACTATTGCTGCTACCTGCAACCAGCCTTCCCATGATGCAGTGCAGGAAGCACATCCATGACGGTGCCCATGCAAGCTGCCATGTCATGTGACTTAAGGTGATCAAGTTATAATTAACAATCAAAATGCTTATTCTTACACTAACGTTAATGGTAGTGCTAAGAGATTGGCCGAATGGCATGTCAATCACCAACTCGTTTAACCCGCCTCCAAATGATTGCTTTATAGGCTCTCATTGGATTAGACCTCCTAGTGACTGACAGGCCACATGGAGCCCATCCACCATACCTTTAAAAAAGATAATATTATTATCATTGGTCATAGAAAACTATGACATAACAATAATCCTAATAAAAATACCATGACCGGTCATCACAATTAAAGAGTAATCATCTGATTTGAATTTATGTTTCTGACTGTAGTTTCTTCTACAAGGTCTTTCCTCCCCTACAGAACCTGCTAGAATAGGTATCTTCAAGTCTGGCCCTCAATTCCAAATCCAGGCCTTGTTTTCAGTTCTTCCATGTATATAGTTTAAAAACTCAAAATTTAAAAGCTCGCAGGTAAAGGAAGGAGAGAAAATCAGCAGTACTCAGACCTGTGGTAGAATAAGGGAATTACCCGGTTCCAGTGTGTGAAGAGGACGTTTACACACTGAAGCTCTAAAGGTATACGCTCCATCGAGCTGCAGCTAAAGCAGAAGGTGCCCCCACAGAGACGCGGCGCTCTCAGCATTCCAACGAACGGTTCTGTCAAGAACAATAATAAAAACGGCAGAGAGCCGCTGTCCCGCCGGTTTATTATTCGCGAGGAGGATTCCGCGCGGCACTGTTGCCAGCCGGTGCCGACGTCACACGTCACGTCGATCGGACCGGACAGGGTGAGGGGATTAGGTCAGGGCCCGTGTCTGCTGGGGTCGGCGGGGGTTACATGGGGCCAAGAGTAGCCCGTGAGTAAGCGGCGCGCCAAGCGTGCCGACACCCAGCCACCGCCCCAAGAGAATCCGAGAGAGAGATCGGGAGTGATGCTAAGCGACAGCAGCAGCCGCCGCCCCCATTCACCACAAGACCGGCTGTATTTAAAATTTGAGTCACTTTACATCCAATAAACTTTTATACAAGGCACGCCTGTGGTTTGGAATCCCGTGTGAAGGTCCACGCCGGGTTGCCTTCGCAATGCGACTTTTTGATGCATGTGATGGTGTCATGCGAGTCTCCCCCCTCACCGCCCAGTGCTGCGCCACGGGCACAGAGAATATAAAAACCGTAATTTCTTCCAAAGCTCCCGGAAGCCAGACGTGGCCTGCAGCAGGAATATGCTCCTGCTCGCTTCGCCAAAAGTTCCCCACAAACTTCAGTGATGGGGGATGGAGGAGGAGAATGCCAAAGACGCAGAACTGGAGGTACGTGAAGACGGCGGTCCCAAGGATGCGTGACCGCATGCTATCAGCGCACGATACGGTGTCTGTCGATGACAGAGCGTAGAGGTGCATGAGGAGGACGCTAGCTTTGGAGATAACACACCGATCGCTATCTGGTCTGCTCATTCTGAATACCTCCGAAACAAATCCCGCGAGAAATATGATCCATTATCTATAGACGTGCCCTTTATATGCAAGCATTGAAAAAAAATCTATTGGCATAGATATTAAAGAACTTATTAAACTGCTTTCTTTTGTTCATGGGTGAGGAAATATCTATTGGTCGACCGAATTCTTATCCCACAGCATGAAAGCAGTTAGAGGACCAGCAGAGCCAAATGCGACTGGGAAAAAAATGCGTCACATACATTGCATTTCTTGTGTGGTTACTGATTTTTGGGTGAGGTTATTACTACTACATTCAGAATGCCTGATTTGTTCTGAAGAGAGAGAGAGAGAGAGAGAGAGAGAGAGAGAGAGAATGAAAGGGACAAAGAGAGATAGAAGAGGACTTAGGACGTCTTGCATGTAACACTGGAGCATGCCATGCAGATATCTTTCCACAAGTCTGCAGATGTGCAGGCTGAATGTGAATGGATGGCCTTCTCTGCACAGCCCATCCACGATGCATGACAGTACAAAGCATGTGCTCTTTCTTATTTCTGTTTAGGGGGTTGAAACCGTAACCTGGGTTATGCAAAAACAAAAAAAGGAAATAAAAGACTGAAAACTGCTACTGATGATGTTCCGGTTAACAGTATCCCATACATCTGGAGGAAAGAAGAGAAACATGGTGGTTAATTCCCCCCCTGGTCTTGTGTCTCTTTAAGCTGAAAACCACGGTAATCACGAAAAAAGATGCTGGCCTAGACGGGCTCAATTTACGCAGAGCCGTCATGGCTGCTCCCGACGTTCCGCTTGGGGCGTGTCGGTGTGGCGGGGAAACACGCCTGGCCACGTGCTCTGAGCTCCTCACCCATGTGTTCCAAAGAAGCAGGACGGGACGCCTGCAGTAAACTCCGCCTTTCTTCTGCACATTAACCATGCTGCACTCGTTTCGAGATCGTGGACACCATTGCTGGACTCACTGAGCCCATGCGTCCATGCCCTGCCAGCCTTAAACCCCCCCCCCCCCCCCCCCCCCAAAAAAGACCCTCAGATGAACCCGGAGCCCCGCAGGCTACTAGACTGCGCTGCTAACAGCAGTGTTTAGCACGGTACTCATCCAAGTCTCCTTGGACAAGCGGGTTTCTCCCCAGGGAGGGAGGGACCCATCGCTACACATAACATCTGTTGTGCTGCCACAGTCCCCTCTGTCTCCCCCGGGGGGGCTTGACCTTTCACCTTTCTCTCTTACAGCCAGGCTGGTTGCCTCTGGTGGACAAAAACCACCCGCTATGTGCTCTACGATAACGGACCGCACGGGGTCCCCAAACGGATAGGGCATCTCCCCTGCTTCAGTTTGTACGTCGCTCACATTCCTGGAGAACTGAGGTTCGGCTGCTCCTGACACAAATGGGTGGGCAGGAAGAAAAATAAAATGAACAAACCCTGAACCCCACAACGCAGCCTCTCCATTCCATACAATCTCCAGGAGGAACCCTGCTAGCCAACCCTGAGTCCCCCCGCCCAACCCCTACTCATGGGAGCATCACCTAAACAAAAATGTTTTGAGAGCAGAACAAGTAAAATTATTGGCTCAGAGAGCCAAGGAGGTGAGTTCAACCAACTACAGGAGGCAGGACCAACCAACCAGATGTCTGGGAAGCGCCTCCTGTTATCTTGCTGAACCAATCATTTTTCGTCCTGCCTTCAGATCAACGTTCTTTGCGCGAGTGAAACCTGTGCAATGCAAGCTGCTCAAGCTATCACTGCATGCTAGCTGAGCACAACAGACAGAGACAGGAAACGTGCAGGCAAAAGATATTGAAAAAAATGGGATACATACTTTGATACTCACCGACATATCTGACGCGGAAGCCCTTCTTGTTGGTGCCGTGGTCGGAGGACCAGCGAAGCAGCAGCTGGTGGCCACTGGTGGTGATGTTGAAGGGTGTGCTCATGTCTCCACTCAGGGAGGCCAGGGTTGGGCTGTGGATGTTGGGGCCTCCAGGAAAAGGAGGAAGAGAGAAAAGAGAGAAAGAGCCAATCAGAATCACTGTAAGCAGGCCAACTTCGCCTTCTCAGAAGGTGAGACGTCCCACGAAGTAAAACCCGCGCAGAGGCACTAACAGAAGAGAGATTGGGCCTTTGTTAACTTGCAACGGATTTAATCCAGCTGGACTGAAATAAAATATGACAACTGAGCTTGAGTAATTGCCCATTATATTTACCGGCCTGCGGTATGCCTGTTGCCACAGGAGGCAGCGCAGCGAGCAGCAGCCCTTCAGAAGACGGAATCGCCGCAGGGAGAGGCGCCCCGCTTTCATCTGACTGCCCGTGTTTCGGGGGAATGGTGATCATACACACCCGGGCTCCATGCTTCAATTCGCTGGCGGGGACCAGCTAGCAGTGCAGCACATGCATCCCTCGTGCTTTTCCCGGGCAATATGTGTGCAAACGCCATGTCACGCTTCCCACGGCCGACTGTTTCGTTTAAGAGCCGCACAGAAAACCAGATCAAACACTAAAGCAGGTGAGAATCCAAGGGAAATATACTGTTTGCGCAGAAAGTGATACGTATAAACGTAAGAGGGAATTCAGTAATAACAAAGGTGCCTATAGCAGCCAAAAGTCCCAGGATGCTACCTTGAAAGGTATCGAGGAGAAAAAAGCCGCAGTAAGACATGATATATGGGGCTATATAGTATAGAGCAGGACAGAGAGGACTCACATGAAAGAAACAGAAAGGCGATACGTATAGAAGGCAGAGGAGAGACTTCAAAGCAGTTACCATCAAAGACTTCCAGGACGTCAAACTCGCGCTCCGTCTGGAAGAACTCGAAATACAGTGTGATGTTGTAGCCTTTCTCCACGTTGATACTCCATGAACACATCTGAAGGTTGGGGTAGCTGTCCGGGTAGCCTGGACTCAGGATGACCCCGCTGGAGTCAAATCGAACATCGTGGGCGGGGCATTGCACTGGGACAGAGCACAGGACATTCAGAGTCACTATGGGCGGGGCACTGCATTAGGACATAGCACAAGACAGTCCGAGTCACTGCAGGTGGGGCACTGTACTGGAACAGAGTACATGATTCTCTGAGTCACTATGGATGGGGCACTGGGATGGGGAAGAGCACAGGACACTCAGAGTCACTGTGGAAGGGGCACTGGGATGGGGAAGAGCACAGGACACTCAGGGTCACTGTGGAAAGGGCACTGGGATGGGGAAGAGCACAGGACACTCAGGGTCACTGTGGAAGGGGCACTGGGATGGGGAAGCGCACAGGACACTCAGGGTCACTGTGGAAGGGGCACTGGGATGGGGAAGAGCACAGGACACTCAGAGTCACTGTGGAAGGGGCACTGGGATGGGGAAGAGCACAGGACACTCAGAGTCACTGTGGAAGGGGCACTGGGATGGGGAAGAGCACAGGACACTCAGGGTCACTGTGGAAGGGGCACTGGGATGGGGAAGCGCACAGGACACTCAGGGTCACCGTGGTCACAGGACATGCCGGCAATCTCAAGTTCCCAGGCTCCCTGGGGCATCGTCCGCCCTCTTATCACGATGTCCAAAAGTGTGTCAAACCCAATTCTGATATGCTCCATTGATTTAAACACTCTGGGCATCTTTGGGATTTTCCGGTCTTTTCTTACATGGAAACAGGAGGACAGACACCAACAATCTGACACTGTCCCCAAGGGTTCTGGGAGAAGTACACCAGACTGAAATATTAACTGAAACAGATGTTTGGGCCAAAAATGTACGGGTTGGGATGCAATACTGAAGGGATAAAATGGAGAAAATAACAGGGAATGAGAGGCGGGTGTCATGACGACGTAAATGGGCTGTTATTAGAGCCCACCAGACTCGGGAAGCCAACCTTGGCACATCGGAGGAGGACTGTCCATCTGCAGCCTCTCGCCCAGCCGACAGGTCAGGATCTCACTGCCCACCAGCGTGAACCCAGGGTGACATTGGTACCTGATTATGTCTCCTGCGGGGAAGTCAGACGGAGTCAATCGTTAGCAGCAGAGCTACTCTAATTGAGTGGTTACAGTTAATTAATGAGGGGGGAGGCTGTCTTTCACTGCTTGTTTTGAGGTGAGTGCCGTAGACAGGGAGGGAGGGAGGGAAAAGGTTAGGGATGTCTGAAGATTGAGCTGAGAATAAAATGGAAAAGAGAGGCACAATCCCACACTGAAAGTTCTGCGATGGGCAGGGTTTCCATGGACACCATATACAGCAGCTGCTACACAATGTGACCTCTGAACCTGCCTGGGGAAGAAAAACGAGCTTTTGCGCCTGTCACACGACATCAGGTCCTCATGGTCATACGTACTTAGCTGAAAAGTAGTTAAAATGAGCCGTGTAGCTTGTGAATAAAGTAAGTAGCATAGCAAACAGCTAATCGCAAGCGGTACGACTGCTCATGGGGTTTTCATTACATGACTATTACATGACTGCTCTGAGCCTGCAAGCCCCAAAGCCCTTCCTATGTTCTGGAAGCTTCCTGCCAGACAGGGGCATGTGCAGTGCTGACACAAAATAGACCTTCCCCGAGTCTATTTCCAAAGGGTTAGCAGAAACAGGGAGACTTGTGGAGTTCACAAGCAGCAGTGTCCTTCCCAAAATGCCTTAGTGCACCTTTGCTGAGATGGCCATAAAGGGGGTGGAGGCCTGTTCCTTCAGCAGCCAATAGGAAGGCACCAACATGCTTCCATTGCCTTTCCTATTGGACAAAGCAAGTTTTGCGCTACCTTTTTCTTTGGGGAAATTATGGGCTGACCGTGACGAAGCGCAGGGGTTTGGGGGGATTGAGCAAAGCTTACCAATTTCGAACTCGTCGTCCTCCATCAACACATCGGCGTTAAGGACCCGTGGAGGAGGTTGGCACACCCTCAGCTGGTAAGCTGCTCAGGAAGAGAAACGTGCACGTGGTGAGCAAGAGGACGCTTCATTAACTCGCCACCACAGACTAACCGGCATGATGCAGTTTACCCAAGTTGCCCCACCCCTTAGCGGACGTGACATACGAACTGCCACGTTTGCCCGTGAAGATCATCGGCGGTAATAGCAGCTACACCGGGTCTATGCAGAAGGCTTTGTGACGCTGAGAATTAAACCGCAACAGCATTAAAGTGAAAGATGAGTGCGACCTGCTTCCCCTGCAGTTAATAAAAAGGCTGAATTAACGGAGCATTTATGCTCACACGGACGTCACCGCTGGTGATTTCATGCTTTAATTACAATCTTCTGCAGTACTCTTCTCAACTTCTAAATTTAGGCCCGAGAGCTGTTGAAAGTGAACATACTGTCTTGCCGTTTAATTGGGACGTTAACTATTTTGATGGCGCTGGGATTCGAAACCACTGGGCAGCCGGGACAGAATCAATTCAGAGTTCCAACATGATGCTGCCATCATTCATTTTGCTGCAAAACGTACTGCATTAGTAAAACCGATTTATTTATTTATTACCAGTTTTGAAGCAACACTTTGGGACTGAACCATGATTAAAATAAAGGAAAGGGGACATTCAAGGTAAAAACAGAATGACGATTAACAATTAAAATGCACTTAGTCTGGCATTCAATGCGGCCCCTCAATAATATGCAGTTTTAATGAATACAGTGGAGAGAAGGTGGGCCCTGGGAAGCCTAATGGGCATGGAGACCCCGTCAGAGACCCCTCACTATGACTGTGCTGTGATTGGGCTTGGCTCTGCTTCTCCACCAATGACAGAGCCAGCTTTTGGAAAAGACCCACCCCATTCTGTTCACATTTAATCTTCTGATTTCCCAGCAGGTGGTGACAGAGGCGAGTTTTGCTTCACCTGGAAGGCATGGCCACAGCAACACTGGGCACATGACCAACAAACTGCCCTCTAAATCAGGGCTCTTCAGTCTGGCCCTCGATTCTAAATCCAGACCTTGTTTTTAGTTCTCCCAGGTAATTAGCTTCATAATTACTGATTCTGACTGGCCACAGAGGCTTCACACTCGGCTCGCAGGTAAATCAGCGAAGCTCGGACCTTGAGGACCGTGATTTGAATAACTCTGCTCTAAATGACAGGCTCTCACACTGGGGCATATAAAACCAGTGCAGGGCTGGCGGCTGGTCATCCGGAAAGCATGGAGGCTCCCAAAACACATACATATGGCTGCTCTCGTGATTTCCGGATTAAAAGGCAGGGAGTTTTCAGGCAGCATGCGGATAGTCGAAGAGTGGAATCCTCGCCCTAGCGGAGGGATACAGGCCCCTTGTTTGCCTGTGTTATGAGAAAATCTCGTGAAGTCGCCCAAGCGATGATGGATGCCTTTTATTTAAAAGCAATACAATTGTTTTGACATACTGAGTGATTTTCGGCGAATATGCAAAATACCCACTAGCAATCCCAGAAAGTAGGATGAAGTGGGATGCAGTGGCATGCGTGGTCCTGGGACTGATTGGGCAACGTGAATACCGGGTCACAGGGTAATACGCACCCCCAAACATGGGGAAAATAAACCATCCGAAATCAAATGGGATGACCGATGTTATGCTGCTTGCCGTTAAGTTCCGTACAGCCCTAAGTAAATCATAATTATATCAAGTCTCCTTTAACGGAGATAGCAAATGAAATTGCGTTTACTCCATAATTCCATATAGATACAATGTCTAAGGTGAATAATGAGACAATTGATTGTCAATGAAATAAAGATGAATCGACAAACGCATCACAGTGGTGCTTCCCAGGACGACATATAAACGGAGGTGGGTAGTGCGAGGTGCTGTGTAACACCTTCACGGCCATTTCATGAACGATGCAAGCACTGCTGCTTTCGGAAGTACTACAGCAGCTTTCATAAATGCTTAAAGAGGTGTTATGGAGGTCCTGGTTGGGCCCTTTATTCAAAGCGTGACCATGCTCTACAGCAGAGCCGTTAGGGGACCTGTATTCTGATTATTCACGCTGGCAATCTGATGGAATTGCTACGACTGTAGCCTAAATACTAATTTACCGCAGACCCGGAGCAGGCAGGCCTCAGCTGCACAGCCGTGTTATAAACACCACGGGACCATTGATATCCCAACCAATTCCGCTTCCCATCACGCGGGGGTCTCGCTCCAGAGCCGGCATCTGGGATTACGCCGCCTGCACATCCAGCCCGGCGTTGGAGCAAGCGGGAATGAATATCCTCATCGTGCGGACTGCTCATTCGCAGAACGATGGGGGTGATGCTCTGAGGGGACGTGTATGCCCCCACCCCCCCCCCAAGGCTAGCTTACCGTGGTAGCTGAGAACAAAGAATCCACTGCCGCTGAAGTCGCTGTGGAATTTGATCAGGATCTGATTGGAGGTGCTGTAGACGGACTCCAGTGCCGTGTTTCCGCTGAACTGGCCGATCTGCGGCGAGCTTTGATCTGGGCCGTCCCTGCGGGAACAGTGATGGGCGTAGTAGAGCGGATTTGCCGGCAAGCGACCAGAACGGAGGTCAGGATGCAGAACGACGGCGCGCGTTTTAGCCACGGAAGCTCAAAATCCCTCACGGGGGAGGCTGAGGACATATCAGACTCAGCAACAGGAGGATCTGTGAGTCTCCATACTGCTCTTAGGCAATGTGATTTTTTTTTTTCAATCTTCTTTAATCCTCTGAATCAATAAGACTGAACAGGAACAACACAAGGGGGGGCCTGTATTTCACAGCAGTACAGGCGTAAATTGGGACGCCTTATTGAGATGAATCTTGGAGTCCATTCTTTCCTGTAGGCCAAATTAAACAGAAAAACTGTCAGGGAAAAAAACACACAGTGACAGAAAAGGGGTGACTGATGTTGAGGAGCAGAGCCAGAACATGTGGTAGCTGACAAAGGCACCCCACACACCACACTCGGCGCCCAGCCTCTTCCAGCACCAGGATAACAACATTCCATCTGCACATTTTCAGCAGAGAAAGGGCCAATAATGCAGCCTCACAGACTACTTCCCTGGTTAGAAAGCCATAAAATGTAGCACAAGTGCAATCTGAAAGTGATTCAGAACAAAGATCCCAGAAAACTAGAATTTGCTTTCAAGCACAAGGTCTATCTTATAAAAGAATGACCTACCATAAAAGAAAAGGATTATGGCTTCCCCTGTATAGTTCAACTGCTTAGTGAACAGCCTTATTAATCGGGGTCACCCTCTGCATTAATGCACCTGGGCGCGGCGTGAAAAGACGACACAGTGGGCGTCGTCTTCCTGCCCTCCGCGCAACTCGATTGGTGGGAAGGCTGCGAGCCTCGTGGACAGCAGTGACGCAGTTCCCGCCTTGCGCTGAAGATGCATTATTTAGCAGCATTAATAAATAAAAATGTCCTCTGGATTTTTTAAACAAAGGAATATATGGAGTTATATGCAGCGTAAAGGGGGACATTAATAATAAGAAAGTGTCATGTTTTGAATTCTGCTGGTCATTCATTCCCCTGTGCAGCAGAATGATTGTATCACAGAGACAAAGCAATTAATTATAAACCTATGGACCTCTGAAATACCGGCATGCTTTTAAGTGGGCTGGTGCTGCTCTTATCAATGGGGACGCCGGATGCCCTGCTCTATGAAAGCTGCTATCTGAAATGAAAGCATCTTTCTAAGCAAGAAGGTAAAATAAGGAGCAGATTCTAGAGCATGAACCCGTAACATATGGGCAAGAAATGTATAAATGAACAGGACGTCATACGCCTCACAGATCAAAGTAACAAAAGACGCTTTATTACCGGGATGGAAAATGCCCAGGCGATATTTATTATGATTAAAACAGACTCGAGAACGACTTGAAATGCAGATTTCATGAGCCTGAGTGCACCGTGGACATATCTGCTAAAAAATGAATGATCTGCCTCATCGTGGCTCTGGGCTACAACGCAGTTTCAGCTGAAATTTACTGCCTTAAAACGCTATAAACGGTGTATTATAAGAAAATATCTAAGCGCGCACGCCCAGTGAGCTCCTCCTCAAAATGCGTGACCGTCTACGTCGATTGTCAGCAGGCACGTTTCCTCGTGGTGAGTGCAACCTGCACGTAATCGCAACTACTAACACATTCTGGGATGGATTTGATACATCTGCGCCAATAAACCACGATTTACGGGCAGTATGGGGTGGGAAATTAGAAAAAGAGGTTGTCTTTTTATGAAAGGCAAACAGAGTTTAAATGGTCCGTAGGCTCAGATATACTCCCGGAATTAGCTCGCCTTCAGTAGCTATAAGCAGCACCTGTAAGCATCCGTCACGATTAACTTTATAGAACTAGCGATTGTCCCCCATAATCTGCTCTGCATTACATATAATAACGGCTTATTCCAACCTACATACAACAGCAATGCTCATGTAGACTATAAACCCAATCATTTTCGATCCATATTTTTCATTACGAACTTTATGCATGGAAAAACAGAAGAGAAATTACCTCGTATTTTGACATTCTATGATAATAAATCGATAATACTCTTTTTAATAAAAACCCAAGAATGAGTCAAAAAAAAAAAATCTTTCCACAGAAGTTTTACAGAGTTTTCTGTTCATAACGAATGTTGTTTATCCGACGAGCGAGCCTGAAGCAGTATCCGCTCTGCCGCATGTTTGTGCAGGGAATAAGCCCCCTTGTCATTTACCTTTCGGAATTCGCGGGAGCGCACAAACAGCAGCATACAGCCACAGATAATACCGTTACTCAGACCCAACCGGCAATGATTAAGAACAGAAAGGCCATATTTACTTTTGATTCTTAGAGACTCAGTATAGTTTGGAGATTGAAACATGAATCGGGGAATGAAATTATTAAACCACATTGATTAAAAGACAAATCTATTTGTTTATACGTGGGCTGGGTGCTGCAGTGGATTTATTATAAGCTCTCTATACTTTCCTTTCACCCAGTTAAGGTAAGTGAGATCAATGGCTCATTCATTTCAACACAATTAAAGAGCTTACATGCCCACCCCGCCCCCCCCCCCCCCATTTTTTGTGGGTCTCCACTTTAAGTTCCTAAATGTACTGATTGTTTGTATCGATTCAAAATGTCTGGCATTCTTTCTCAATAAATAAAATCCACTTTGGTCTTCCTCCGTGGCGACGCCCACTACGCCCTGTTTATGGACGCAAAAGCGCCTGCAACTTGCGAAGCCAAACCATTCTGACACGTCTCTCCTGGGTCCCACCCCCCAGATACAAAGGGATATGCATGTTTTATCCCTCAGTACTTATCTGTTCGATCAATATGCATGGCGGCACAAACAAAACATTACAGACGAAAGACAAAGATCTAGTTCGGCTTCTAGTAAATGCTGCTCCGACTGCATAATAAGATATGCAGGTGATGTCATGACTGGTCCCTTACCAAACAGTGATGTAGTCGTAGATGGGTTCTGTACTAAGCACGGTGAAGTTGATGTAGATCCCGTTGCCAGGGGGGACCCTGACGCTCCACACGCAGTCCTGGAAGTGAGGATACTCTGCAGGGTGTCCCGGGGAATAGATGGTCCCATTCATGGAGGTGATGTTTCCCCCACAGAGAGCTACAAGAGGGAGTGGGAGGCAGGGGTCAGAGGTCATGTTGCTGAATCGAGACAACCACACGTCTCCCTGGCAACACCTGTGCCACGGCAACGGGCTCCAGCTTCAATGATGAGGTAACACAGAAACGCCAGGAACACCAAACCGGGAATGTACCACGCGGTGTTAAGCGGAGGAACGTTTAAGGCAACAGACGAAAGCCTCCGTTTCGTACATAGGAGGAGATAACCCCCGTCATCCGTGGCACCTCGTCACGTACGTGCCGACTCTCTCTGCCGCCTAACGAGCGTCGCGGTGCTTCGTTAGGCCGTCGCAAACAAAACGACAAGAACGAGGCGGATGAGAAGAAAGCTCTGGAGGCTACGACTGACTAAACGAAACAGGCGACTGACTTATTCTCTTGGATCCAGAGTCTCGGTTGGAACTAAGGGGGCAGATTTTCATGGCCATTACTGTCTGACAAAGAAGGATGCACTCTGGGGGGTGGCACAGCGGCGGGGGGGGGGGGGGGGGGGGGGGGTTGGGGGGTGATGCCGCCCGCTCCAGCAACCGTTTAGTCAAAATTCAATCAAAGACTATATATATATATATATTTTTATATCAACATTTGAAGTCAACACTATTCATAACCCAATGTAGCACAGCGTGGCTCTGCACACCTGGAAATCAATTGCACGCGAATGTCTTTTTCCCCCAGGGGACACTGGCCACCAGTACAGCAGGACGGTCCAATAGTCTACAGCATCAAACCAGCGTCAAACAAAATGGAGGGCCGCTGTGATTATATCACCTTGGGGGGTTATATTAATAGTGCACAGCAGGATTAAGGATTTACACAAGCTGCATATACCAGAATAGTTAGATTATCAGCGAAGTGCATTCCCATGTTAGCTAACGACTTGTTTGGCTACCTAATTATCTGTCTTAAGGACGACTTGGTGGCAGTGTTATAGCGAAATCTGGGTCATCTTGTCTTCGCAGCCCAAAAATAGCTTCCGATCTCACAACGCAGGACAAACATGGTCTAATACTGTAGTTAAGATGCTCATTCCCAAGCTCAGTGTTCTGGGGTAATAAAACGGACAGACACTTGATTTTTTTTACTGAGAAAACAGGCAAAATCTCGCGAAGTGAGCCAATAATGCAAAATAAATGTAACTGATCTCTATTTCTGTGGTTAGCTTTTTTAAAAACCTGCTTTATGCACGCATTTATTGGCATATTAATTTAATTAATGTATGTATTAATTTATCTTGCTGATGTTTAATAAGTTGTTGTTGCTTATCAGAATGATGAGCTATGTAGTCATATCATTAACTGTGATTCTGTGGCTGTATGCATATCTTCCTATCATAGATGTTTTAATTATGATACCCCCCCCACACACACATACACAAAATGGAATCACCCAAATAAAGCAGGATATGGCCAGCACTGGGACGGTCCATGACAGACACGGGGGAGGAGTGCGAGGCACCCACCTTCGCAGCGCGGCACCGGGTGATTCCAGTTGCGGCTGATGCCGTGCAGGCAGGTGAGCGAGGCCTCGCCGATCAGGGTGTATCCCGGCAGGCACTCGAACGACACGGTGAGGCCCACGCTGAAGTCGCTGCCGATGACGATACCGTTGCGGAAGGGCCGCGGGTCGGGGCAGCTCTGCAGCTGGTAGGCTGGTGACGCGGGATCAGGGACATGCGTGTCTAAAGAACAGCGGCTGCGTGCACCACCAAACTAAACACACTACAGGTTCCAGCAAGCTTGACATGACCCGGCCCTCTCATGACCATGCAGCAGGCTAATTAATGGTTTTTTGGCTTGAATAACCTTTTTATAACGTTAAACATGCTACAAATGGCTTTGAAACAAAAAGTTAGTCCTCAGATGATAAATTTCCGACTATTATTCATACCCTTCGCTGAGCTATATTTCTGCCCGTCGTATCTATAAGAGTGATTAATGAGCACTAAGAAATCGCTAAATAATTGTTCTTCCTAAAACTGGGTCAACCGGGCCGTAGGAGGGAAATGAAAGAGAGGCCTCACCCTGGTACGTGATGTGGAACCCCGGCTTGTTTTGGGAGTAGTCGCTGTGGAAGGAGAAGCTGGTCTCGTGGGTGGTGCTGAAAAAGGGCTCCGGCACCTGGGGGCCGCTGAACCTGTCGATCACCGTGCCCGTCTCCAGGGAGCCGCTGCGGACCTCCAGGTAGTCGTGGATGGCCTCCGTGGAGAAGTTCAGGAACTGCAGGTGGATTCCTTTATGGAAGAAAAAAAGAGTAAAACCCAGTGAGCGAAGCTACAGCCCCTCTGGTTGTATTATCTCAAAGAGGCTTTCTCGTATGAGTTTAGATATCAGCGTTTGCGTAAAGCCACCTTTGTTTAAATAGCGCCTAAGTGTGTCACTAGAGAAACTAATGGACGTGCAAAGCAGAGGTGGCATACCAAAGCCGACCGGAAGGCTGACAGTCCAGGTGCAGTCCAAGCCGCTGGGGTAATTCCCGGGAAACCCGGGGCTCAGGATCACCCCGCTGAAGTCCGTCATGGAGCCGCCGCACTGAGCTGTGGAGACGAACCAGCGGCCGCCACGACCCATGGTAAGCACAAGGGCTCTTACGCACAGGTCATCAGTCTGCTCATGTCACAATGACATTCTGAGGGTCAATCGCAGTGATTAGGAGGCTCGAGCACTGACGCTCGCTGCAAGGATTTCATTTCCAATTGGGGAAAAAAAAAAACTCATTAACACACTTCAGTGGAATTCCACTAATTAAAACATAAAATGTAACACTAATGAGACTGCACGCCTCGCCGGGTGTGACGCGCTTCATTCTGTGCACTGAAATGAACGACGGTGCGTGGCACGCCGCAGGAATAGCACGCTGCACCGCAGGAACGCCGACGACAAACAGCAGACGCCATAAATGCAGAAACGTAAATGCGAAAGGCATCGGCGGAGGCGACTGCCAAATGCGACAATCGCAGGTTCAGGTGTTCGGAGAGGGAAACTCATTCTAATTAACTGTGAGAAGCACACTCTTCTAAAACACAAAGGTTGATGTACATTTCCTACAATATAATGCAATAATCATTACAGGTCCACCGGGGAACGAAGGGGAACGCTCCATGGGAAGACGTTTTGCATATGCGCTTGTCAGAACAATCCCACCCTGGGCCAAGGAACCACCGGCATTGTCTTCGTTTCCACGGTGCTTTAGAGACTCCGGAATTGGCAGGATGAGAAGCGACACGACGGCCAGGGCACGTCGGAGGATATTTCCCGCAGAAAAGACATGAAGAGGCCTGAATGTAGCAAATGATTTGATTTGTTTTTTTTTGTGTTTTGCATGGGCAGCGGTTCCCCCTGCCTTATGCAAGGCTTTAAAGACTTTAAAAAGGACGGGGGGATGATCACTTTTACATGATTTAACAGATGGTTTTATCCAAATTGAGGTACTTCTTTTGAGAAAGGAGGGTCAGTCAGTACCGGGAACAATTAGGGTTAAGGGGTATGCTTAAGGGCTCAGTGGTGAAATCAGTCTGCCAGCCCGGGGATTTGAACCAATGGTCAGAGGCACAGCAGCCTAATCCACCGAGCCTCAGCCCGGCCACCTCACATGACGCAAAAGGCCAGCTGACGAGATGGTATGGCCGGTGACCTCGGGACGCCCCCATGAAGCCGCTAAACGCCGACGTCCACGAAAAGCAGCGGCGGAAAGAAATCAGCCGAAGATGACAAGGGGGAAACTTCAGGCGGATATGAAAGAGGAAACGTTTATTTGAAAAGTGTGCCTGGGAGTGATGGCACAGAGACAGGAGGACAGGACAGATAAACACCCTGTCAAGCACACGCCACTGTTCACGTCTGCTTCAAAACACCGCAATGTCTCCTGTCAGAGGAAAGACTAAAAAAAGTCTCATTTATTGTTCCATAATAAAGCAAGGCCACACAGAAACAGAAAAATGCAAAGTATCTCCAATATTACCATATTAGCCAAAAGTTTTACTCTACCCACAAACTGTGTAGCTATTTTCGGTTTGTTTAACGAGCTCCTCGCTCCTGCAAACAGCCCTTGACAGCATGACCTGAAATGTCGGCAGATACGGGGATCTGTAGCCTCCGAGTCACAAACACGCAGGATCCCGCCGCGCTCCTGCCGTCGGAATGAAAGCTGGGCTGCGGTCGACGCCCCGGCTCTGACGGACACCACTGCCCGGCCCTCGCTCCCAAGCTGACCGTCGGTGAGCTTCCTTCACAATAACGGCACGTGACCCCGCCATAGGGTGTGGTGAGCGTACAGCAAAGCCAGGACCCCTGCATCGCGCCGAGCCACCGGCTACAGCAGCCGCGCCGGCATCCCGGAGAATGAGCAAAGTGCTCCACAGCCTTAAAATATTATTCTACAGCCTGTTGTCTGATTCCAGATCATGTCAACTATTTTTTTCTTCCCTTCCTCAAAATAAATGAATTCACCTCACGCCAAAAAGAGATAAAATACATATTTGAGCTGCATGCAAGCTGACTGCCTTCTGTCATTCACTATTTAACTTAAAATACAAATGCTCCCGCTCAGTAACATTCCCGCTGAAAAAGCACCCCCCCCCCCAACCCCTTTCCGCTTTCTAATCCGTCCTTTCCCACAAATCCATGCTGGTGCTATGAAAAGGTGAACGGCAGTCAAGATGATTAAAAACTGCTCACTGGAAACTGTGAATCCTGGCAGAAAAGTTAGTTATATTTAGCATAAGTTGCTAGTTTGTCACAGCTTCACGGATGGCGTGTGAACTGACGGTATATTGGTGGGAATTATGGGACCATGGCGGTTGGTGTCAGACCCAGCCGCCGCGCTTCTGAAGCTGCCTGTTTTCTGCCATGGCGTGGAGAACTGTAGACTCCGGCAGCGGAAAACGTTTCCTGGCGCCGAGTGCCATAGTCGTCCATTGGTTTGCCGGCGGCTGCGATCGCACCAAGCCGGCCGCCTTTGACAGACGCCCGCGTGACTCTCAGCAGAACAGCTTTCACTGAGGCTGGAAAGTGAAACTTTGCTACAAATGAGCTCTGGCACAACTGTTGCCAAGGACTGATTATGACCTAAAGGGGAATCCATGCAGCCACTGTGACATCATTAAGTGCAACTTGGTTACCAGTAGAACAGTGAGCCAGCGGGGTCACTGTTCGATACGGTGGCCAAGTCACGTACAAATGTCACATGTCTGGGAGAAATCTCTCATTTAAACACTGTAGCTTAGTTCCTCTAAATCTTATTGGAAAAAAAAGCATATTGCTAAAAATACATATTTACCCAATAAAAATGAAAAGCCTACTTTAGATGTATCAAGTCTGGTGCTATGTCTGCCATCTTCATTTGCTATTTTGTTTATTTTTTATTTTTTATATTCTTGAGATCTCTGCTGACTGACACCCTCTTGCCCCACTCCTTTGGTAATTTGGTGTGCAAATCAGACACTCCGAGTTTCTCTCTCTCTCTCTCTCTCTCTTTTTGAGGTTTTTCATAAAAGATGTGTGAGCAGATGTCACGGGCCGAGAGTCGTCCATGATTTACAGCTGCACGCTCGAGTCGTCGCCTTGAGACTAATGCAGTTTCATTTAATTAAAAAACATTCCCTGTTTTTTCCTTTTATAAATAAAAGCTTGTTTGCATATAGTTGCTCACTGACTGAATCCTCGTACGCAGAGTTTAATGACAGAACTGCAATGTAACGATGCCTCGCTTGCTGTTCGCACAAGTATAAACACCAGTACTCTGGAAATGCTTCTTTGCATACATTCTGTCTTTTTCTCCTTTGAGACACACACAAACGTGAGAGTGAGGAAGGGATTCGAACCAACAACCCTCTGTAGACAGGCACAGAGGCCCATCCCACTGAGCCACACACCTCCCCCCCCCAACACTTAATGATAAAACTTTAATTAGGGGAACAGCCCGAATGATGAGTCTGTCCAGTGGTGTGGCAGGAGACGGTGCGTGACCCACCAGCTGATCACAGTCAGCTGATACCCGCCACAGTCAGGCACATACCTAAACAGAGCGGCACGGGGTAATTCCATCTTCTCACGGGTCCTGGCATGCAGGTTATGTACATGTTTCCCTGTGAGGTGACAGGAAGAGGAATTAGTTAAGCAGACAGACTGTGTCCCCGGATACTGCATGTGTGATACTGTATACAGGCAAAAATATCAAACACAGCAGAAATTCAAATTCAAATTCGAAAAACTTTATTTGTCCCCGAGCGGTGAATGAAGGTTATGAGGGAGGGGATAGGGCCTCCTGGACACCTGCGCTTAAATGCCATGGTTTAATGGTGCCGCCTTTCCAATATTGAAGATAATTAGTGTTGGGTGTGGAGATGAAGCCCCCCCCCCCCAGTGGGTGAACGGGGCACCGCAGGTGCACAGGTGATATGTTATTAATCAATACAACCCCGTCACCACAGGAACCCAGCTACAAAGCTTTCATCTCTCACAGTCGGCATCCGGGCTGATCCCCCCGAGACAGGGGGCGGCAATGCCAGCAGGAAGGGGGGGGGGCATAACTGCAGGAGCAGCCCGAGATATGCTCATCAGGGCGGGCCCCGCGGTGGCCCCGTAAGATCTCACCTGGAGGGAATAGCCCTGCTCACACTGGAACATCACCACATCTCCGACCATGTAGCGGTCGCCGACCTTGATGCCATTGTTGGGGGTCTGGGGCTCCGGACACGAATCCAAGCCTATAGCTTAGGAAGGACAGACAGTGGCATGTTTAGGTCAGGAGAGTCACCGCCAGGCCATGGAAACGTTAACAGCAAAAGGAACTAATGAATAATTATGAGTGGGGCTTGCAGATACTACTAAAGGCAAAGCAAACCGGGTTTGCGCAAACAGCCGGAAGCCTGATAGCACAGCAGTGAGCTGGGCTTATCAGAGACAATACTCTCTAATTACACTGAAACCCACAAACCTGACAGAGAGACTGGGACTCCTCCACATTATTTTTTGTTTGTTGCATGGTATGTATGTTAGATATAATCAACCCACATATCCATCCATCCATCCTTCCATCACTTAATCCCTAGCAGGATTACTGGAGTATATTTCGGGCAGCATAGAGCACAAAGCTAACCTCCAGCCTGGACGGAAAGTCAGCCCAATGCAGGGCATATACATGTTCACCTTGATACTTTTTAGGCTATTTACAGATGATCCAAACTGCATGTCTTTGGACTGCGGGGGGGGAATCTGGAGTATCTATGTGACATGGAAAGAACGTGCAAACTGCACACAGACACCCGAGGTGGGATTGGAACCCACAACACCGGATCTGTGAGCCATCATGTCACTAATTGCATCTAATTCAGCCAATTAAAAAAAAAAAAAAAGTAATTTCTGGATATTTTTCAGAAGCAGTTTTAAAGCTGAAAAGTGATGAGGGCTCAGCACACTATGCCGTCTGTGACCAGCAGGGGACCTGCAGAACATGGGCAATAAGAGCGTCACATGCTGACGCCTGGCCCCAGAGGACACCGGGGCCCGCTCCCATCCCGAGCCCATCGGCAAAGCCTGCGGCCCCAGACCCCACCCACGTCGGCCCATCCTCCGCACGGCAGCCCACTGAGAGGCATGCAAGGAAACACTTCTGGCGAAAAGCGAGGGGGAATCAAGCCATCCGTGAAATATTAACATGCTGCTTCTTCTGGTTACTGTACTTGGGGGCAGAAATCTTCGAAAACAGTCCCTCCTTCTGATTGGCACAAGCATAAAATTCACACAAACAACCTATATAGCAGAAAAAAAGGATAGATCCCAGATGGCTTGGGGGCTGAGACAGTCAGGCGGGCCGGCTAGACTGTAAAGAAAGGCTTGCAGTAGTGTGAGCCCAGACCAGCGGTTACCAGCCAGTACTTTGGCTTGATATATTTAATGAGCATGAGTTACCCCAGGAGACCTACAGGGGGCATGAGGCGTGGTCCCGTCATACCTGTGTACTCCAGGTGGAAGCCGGCCGCAGAGACGCTGATGTCGGACTGGAAGTTCAGGTACAGGTTGTTTGAAGTGCTATTCAAAAGCTGTGGTATGGTGGTGCCTGAAGAGGAAAGAACTTCATCATCAAAGCGGCCGAGTCTCAAGGACAGAGCATCTTCTGGGCAGACCGCGAGGAGCTGCCTGCATGGACTGCAGAACAGGCCGGGCAGGAACGGCGTCAGCAGGCCGCGCTGCACAGGTCCCGGGGCGCTTACAGCAGCGTGCCGCACTAAATGATCAGACACAGACTCACTGTAACACGATAAACACAAACAGCTAATTCAAATTAACATCTCACCTAAGCGACACCTTCACATCACTTAGCTGAATGTGCTTAACACATTAACAACAGCTTACTCACTAACCGCAGCTCCAGATAAAGACATAGATTCTGAGCCGGCCTGTGTTAGTCTGCTGTGGCACAGTATAGCCAGCGGGAGGAGCTAGTGGTACTGTAGCTATGGTAACTAACAGCCATGTTAACTATAGGACTCCACATGAGACATGAGACAGATAGGAGGGAAGAAAGGCCTTGTATTGTGATGTGGAGTTTATCGATACCAGCTGTATCCCTGTTGTTGTTGTACAACAGTATTTGCCAATCCGGTCCTTGGAGACCAACAGCCAATCCACGTTTTTGCTCCCTCCAAGTTCCCTGCCAGACAGTCCACGCTTTTGCTCCCTCCGAGCTCCCTGCCAGACCGTCCACATTTTTGCTCCCTTTGAGCTCCCTGCCAGACCGTCCACATTTTTGCTCCCTCCGAGCTCCCTGCCAGACCGTCCACATTTTTGCTCCCTCCGAGCTCCCTGCCAGACCGTCCACATTTTTGCTCTCTCCGAGCTGCCTGCCAGACAGTCCACGTTTTTGCTCCCTCTCAGGTCCCAATGTGGGCTGCATGTGGGTCCCTAGGGACCAGATTGGGAAACACCATTGTGGAGTCATTTTACGGCCTGCGAATTTCAAAGTGCCCTCAGAGTCAGGGGGCCAAACAATGAGGCAGTTATTGGGAGAGGCGATGGCCGGCTCCTCGCTGTGTGAAGGAAGCGGTGGGCGTGCAGTGCCGTGGCGCTGGCCAGCAGGGTTCAGCGCACATTCCCATAGGCCGATTGTGACAGGCAATGAGACTCTGAGCTGTGGTCCCCTAAAGGACTGACAATAGCCCACAATGAGTCGGGCTCTCGGTCATCCAGGGAAGCTCCGCAGATTCCTTCACACACCAACGGCGTGGGCACCTTCTGAGCTCCTGAAATGCTCCATGAGACTCTGACCTTTGAAACAAAACATTGCTGTGTCACAGAAATATACACGCCACAAGGTTTCAGGGATTAAATGTGCTGATGCAATGGGATTGTCCTTAGACAGAAAGAGGGGAGTGGTCTCCGAGGTGGGATGAATCACCGGCAAGCACCCATCCCACTCCCCATCCCAAAAGGACATCGGGGGCCCTTGGTCGTTATATCGAGCACTTCCTGAGTGTGAGAAGGCGCTGCGGCACGTTTACGTACAAAGCCCCTGATATCACCACTAAATACTGCCGTTTCCCTAGGGCGTAAGCCCGGATTTGCCTTTAAGACCTCCTTATAATTCCCTGTTACAGGGGCAGACGTCGTGGGCTCTCCAAGGGCCACGCTTCTGCAGCTTTTAAATAATCCATTTTAATTAACACTGACTGACAGGTGAAACACTCGGCGAGTCGGCTTCTATCCACAATTACTTAAAGTAATTATGAGCTGAGGAACAGGGAAACAGGTTACGCTGCAATTCTCCAGAACTGGCGACCACCGCCCCCCCCCCCCCCCCCCATTCCCCAGCTCAGAGTACCGACAGAAGGACAGTGAGCAGTAAATCATGTGTTTGCATCGTTACCCTTTACAGAACAAAAGGGAGACACTTAGATTTAAGCAGCATTAAGCATACAGATTCCTTCCCCATCGGCTGCTGGAATGATGCCTCGATGGCGCACAGCATAAAATTCACATCGATTTCCTGTATTCAGTGTGTCGCCATGATGACATTAAAAAGGTCTCCCTGCTCATGTACTTTATTCCATTTAAATTTTGATAAAAATTCAATATATCTGATACTTTACAGAGTCAGCCCTGCCTGCCTGCTAGTAATCGTCTGAACACGTGCGTACATCCCTTTTTGCAGAGGGACACATTCTGCCTATTAGGTCCTGATCAAAAGTACAACTGTAACGAAAGTCCTCTCTGTTGCAATGAACCTAAGCCTGGGATCAAAGACCATCACTCAGGACCTGTGAATATGCAGTATGCACATCTATGTCCTGCTTTAATCCACCCCAACACCTGGAAACACCCATCTATCCAACAAGGGGATTAACGAGACTTCCATCCACCCTATTATGATTTACTGCGTAATTACATGATCTGTAAACAGGGTCGCCAACTCATTCGTCTGACTCTCACGCTCAAGCAAGAAATCTTACGGCAATTCTATATTACTCCATTATAAACTTAAAATTAGCTACATCAAATGCGGCGGGCTACTTTGCAAACTGTACAGAGTACTTACAAGACAATAAAACTGCTACATACATGTAAATGAGTGTGTTGACTTGTCTCAAATTTAAAATCTCAAGCCAGCCAGTTGTCCAAAGTTGACAACCTTGTGTAAGTAAACATGTATCCTGCAGGGGAAATGCAGGAGGTGCAGCCTGTTGGAAAGTTCCGGAACACACCTGAGTAGCTGCCCAGTCTCGGCGCATTGTTATCTGCTCCGTCGTAGAAATCCAGAGAGTCCCAGTTGTGCTCTGTGGCGAAACTTATCACCTGGATCTGGGAGGCAAAAGCGACTGAGGTCAGTCCACACATGCACCCCATTTCCATGGAACCCAAGCAGAAATTACGCAAAAGGACAAAAAACATCTCGTTTGATAAATCCACTGACAGAAAACTAATACACAACAGGAGCTCAGCTTCAACATACGTTTTCCACATTGAATAAAACATTTGCTTTATTCATTATTCACCCTGTGTTAAAAATTCTCTTTATCACAGCCTTTTACACTGGCAATAGTTTTAAGAGCTCAAATGCGTAAGACAAACTTCAAACGGCGTTTCTCACTTGGATCCCGGCGCCCTCTGGCACGGAGACCTTCCATACGCAATTGAGATTGTTGTCGTATGGCTCGGGGTAGCCGGGAGACAGGACGGTCCCTCTGCGCGCTGTCAAAATGCCTCCGCAGGGCACTGTGGGACATATTGGGAGGGGAGCATTATGGGATGTCAGCTGCCACTAAGCCTACACCCATCAGTCCCAACAACAGCAACAGAAGTGTAAGGAATTAATCTCGAGGGCAACTTGACGAGGCCAGAAACAGGACGTTTAAGGTACTGCAACAAATGAGACACTGCTTCTGTGTGTACTGCGCAAAAACATGGCATAGTAGGAAAGTCCTCTCGGATCATTTAAAGCAGTAATGCGTACCAGTTTATGGTGAGAAGTTACAGTGCGACACAAACAGCATTATTTTTTTATGTAGCAATTTATGAAGATTCAGCAAGTAAGGCAATAAAATGAAAGAAATGTGGTGAAAGAAGTACGATTCTTAACACAACACTGCTCCAAATAGCTTTTATAATAATATTATAATTCATGCAATTGCCAACAACGAGATTTTCACTTTTATATTCACACAACATGGCTGATAACATCATTTTACTCCTATGTAAGAAGTAGGTGTGTAATGGGCAGATCCCAGAGTCACGGACTTCCCCGGACTTGACAAAAGGCAACGTTCCCAAGCGTTGGTGAAATCGATTTAACATGACATGCCACACTTTTATTAACAAGCTTCATGTCGATGTTAATTGAGGTCCAATTGGTATGGATTTCACAGCTAGCACTTGTTTAAATAATTAAAGTCTACATTTCGCTAAAAAGACCTGCAACCCTGACCAAGAAAAACAGTTAGAAAATGGGTTTTGCCCAAGAATTGGGACTGAGGAATATTTTAGACAGCACTGGGCAGATACAATAATTCCATAGAATATTCCTTTCCACCTTCACATTTCATGCAAAGTATGAACGTCTCTGTGGGACCTGACAGTGTGACGAAGTCTTGACAGGCTGTCCAAACACAGCTCAATCTGCCGGCACTTCGTGAGACGTACTGCGTCTCTTCTGAAATCCTCTACATTTCCATATTTCCCGGCTATGAAAATACGTCGGACCTTGGTGATGCCTTTCATTCCTCATCACACCCTTGGCTGGATTCGGGGCTGGTTCGCATTGGCGGGCATTCACAGGCATCATCAGGCTGGCGAGATAGGATGCGGTGGATGGGCCCTTTACTGATCTGTTGGGACCCGCCTATCTTGCGATCCGCCCCTAAGGACTCACGGACGGCCTGGACGCTCCCAGGAACGGCTGCTGTGTACCAGTGACATCTCACCAGGCTAATACATGAGCCAACCAAGTACAGTCTACACCTTCCTTAAATACGGCGTTATTTACTAGCCTTTTTTACGGCACAAGTTACGCAAACATTTCAGCCCTTAATGTGAAAAAGTACTGAATCCCCCAGCTGCAAATGAAAAACAACTCATGACAGCACAGAGTAACTGGTAATAGGCATTTCATTTCATTTCATTTCATTTCATTTCATGTTACAGTGAACGCTAAACTTCCCTGAGTACGTGCAGGAGGTTGCAGTTCTAGCTGGACCAGTGAATGTGCTTAATTCCAATATATCAACTAATTACGCCTCCAAGCAGCTTCAGATTCGCTGGTGGCTTGATTATTCCCTTTTTTAACTCAAACGGTTCAGTAGGTTATCATGAAATGCTAAATAAAATGCTCTTTGAAATGCTAAAGAGTAATACATAGTGTGTGTATTTCATATATACTGTATATTACACATGCAGAGAAATATCTTTGTTACGTGTACTACCTACCAATATCAACATAAATTATTTGCAACTACTGACTAAAGCTTGGCTTTTGCGTTTACATCCCTATGAAACTAATTTTGCTCTTATGGGTTGAGTAGCCCAGCACCCCATAGTCAAACTTTTCGAAGATGCGTGTTATTCATGCGTGTTATTTCACCCTTGCCATTTGCCTACTTAGGCTCTCAACCTGAAATCATCTTTTGCAGAGCAATAACTGTTTGACCTTGATCTCTAGGCTTCTCATTGGTGGGTCGACCTGCCTGTCATCATGACGTAATCAAGAGGGCAGTACGTTCTCTCATATACTCTCATTGAATGGCCCCCTCCTCATAAGATCTATATACTTCTCCTGGTATTATCAAGAAGCTAATATAATTGGCATTCCACTTCCAATACTGTTATTTTGATTATTACTAATATTATTTTTATTATTTAGTTGAACCTTTTATTAGTCAGTAACATGACAGTAATAAAATCTTTAGATTTAAAGAATCTCTTTAAAATAAAAGCACAGGGGATGGGCGGGGGCACTGTAAATGGGAGAAAGTGAGGATGATTCAATGAACCAGTGAGTAACAGGAGCTCTATAATAGTTGAAACATAACTGGATTGCTCTGGGCTGGGGGCTCAATATGATATTCTTTGGGTGCCCCAAATTGTCTAGCAACATCCCAGGAGACGGCTGTAAAAGTAAAGAACTATGACCTCAAATGAGGAATTTCTGAACGATGCGCCTGTGAGCCCGGACCTGCACGGGGAGCCATGCGAGGCATGGGTGCGGTGAGCTGAGCTCCGGCTGCGTATGTGGCAGAACCATGCGAGGCATGGGTGCGGTGAGTTGAGCTCTGGCTGCGCATGTGGCAGTGCCATGCGAGGCATGGGTGCGGTGATGCAAGCTTTGGCTGCGCTTGTGGCAGAAGCATGGGAGGCATGGTCGCAGTGAGTTGAGCTCTGGCTGCGCATGTGGCAGTGCCATGCGAGGCATGGGTGCGGTGAGCTGAGCTCCGGCTGCGCTTGTGGCAGAAGCATGGGAGGCATGGTCGCAGTGAGTTGAGCTCTGGCTGCGCATGTGGCAGTGCCATGCGAGGCATGGGTGCGGTGAGCTGAGCACTGGCTGCGCACACGGCAGAGCCCTGGATGCGGCGAGCACCCATGCCTCCCATCTCGCGGGAGACACTTAGATTTAAGCAGCATGTAGCATACAGGTATGGGCGGCAGAGCCATGCGAGGCATGGATGCGGTGAGCTGAGCTCTGGCTGCGCATGTGGCAGTGCCATGCGAGGCATGGATGCACACTGGATCATCTCTCCTCTTTCTTGGCGGACTGGGCCCGATGGCATCAGCCATTCAGTGCGCCGTGTCGAGTTCCTCCCGGGACCTGAGCTCCCCGGTGTTTTTCCTGTCATCCACAGCCAGTCATGAGATCAAGTGCGTCAACTCTGCCTCTCCTGTGCACACAGACGCGGGGCCCGGCTTTGTGTACAGGGGAGCAGCAGCGCATCTGCTTGATTGACTGATGGCGACTGTTTGAATGGAGATTAGGGCAACTTCATTATAGGCGGTAAAGTGGTGAATAACACACATCGTGCGTAAAGAGCAGCCCTCAGAGACACTGGAAAACATCTTTTCATGCGTTCATTTCATATTAAGGGCAAGTCCTTCAAACGCTGAGGAAGGTTAGCCAGTCTGTCTTGCTGGGGCCAACCCCTTGGGCCCTGTGCTGCCTGGAACAGGCTTTAAGCCCCTCCCCCCCCCAGGGAACCTGACACAATAGACAGCTAGGAGATGAAGAATGGATGAAAATAATAAGACAACAGCGACGATCATCCATAATAAGGCAATTCATCGGGCATTATCTGTCTCTGGGTGATTCAGAGAACTCAGTATATAAAACACGTGTATAGTTACACCATTATAAACCAGCAATGGCATCTTACAGCATCATAAAACAATAAAAATCCATATTACTCATTGTTTACCTCCCAACAGAGGGAGGGGGAATTAGGGTGATTCCAAGGGCCCAAAAAAACTTGCAGCATAGATTTGTCTGGATTGGGGGGGGGCAATATGATATTGACCTATAAAAAGGCTGTTATAGGGCCTAGAATCTCTAGCAAGGCCCTTACCTCCCAATAGTGTCATTCGAGGTTAATAGTTTAGTGGTGTGCATAGTATTCATAACTGATCAATTTCAGTGACTATGTGAGCGTTGGCCTTTTGACCTGACAGCACCACACCTGAACAAACAAAATGCACAGGTTGCATTTAATACAGGATTAACTGCAGAATTATCGATCAACAGCCGTAAAAGGATTACCGCAAACCTGCTTACCATACCAGCATGTCTTTATACTCATTGATTTCCCCTCCATGCACACATACAGCTGCCGGTTTAAGTTGTTCCTTTCAGTAAAAAGGGATGAAGCTTTCAGAAGGACAAAGATTACTTTAAATGTAAATGGCAGCTCGTGAAGAAAAAGCGCGACACGCCTTTCATATCCCCGGCGGGGCCATGTGCTCTTAAGCAATTTTCCCCTGTTTGTCGAGGGCTTGCCAGCTATTGTCTTCAGGCCGACGTGCGGCGGGATGGCGGGTCTGTCAATATCGGAGCCTGTGGCGGGACGCTAATGTGGATAGAGCGCTATCCCCGGTACATATCCGATGCTATCTGTCAAGGACATGGGGATGGCGTAGAGGTCAACGCCAATCACACTGTTTAAATAGCTAAGAGCAGGAGGAGACACGGTGATTGATGTCCAATAGCTGAGAGGAAATGCTTTATGTATTCGGTGGTGGGGTGAGGGGGGGGGGGGGGGGGCACCACTGTTCAGTATCTTCAGGTTGGCCACTTAAATTATTAAACACATTCACTTCAGAGCAATTTCAGGCTCATCCATATTTGACAGCTGATATATAGAGTGCGGTGGACGCGTAGGTAATAGGGAATGATACTGCTGACCTTTGACCCTTTAACATGAGACCATGTCATGTCATGCAGACGACACTGCGTGACGCCCATCGCCGGTTCCTTCAACAGCACTTGCCCATAATGACCCTTACGCTTCGAATTCTCGTGTTTTGTTATTGGCGGGAGAGAGACTCCTTGGTTGGCATTCTGACAGGGGGTGTTTAAGGAGACCACTGCTAGCCTGTTGATGTGAGGCTGAGGGCCGGTGCCGAGGGCGGGGGGGGGGGGGGGTGGGACTCACGTCCATCTCTCACCCCCGCCATGTGCCGGCCGTGTAAATGGAAATGTCCAGACCACAACATGACCGGAAAGTTTCTGCCAGTGGCAGGGGTCACAGAGTTAAAAGCAGATGTGAGGCTGTTCGCGATGGTTAAGGCAGCTTAGGGAGACGGAAAATGGGATCAGAATGTGAACGGTCTGAAGAGGAGACACTATTTAAAATTTATTCTACGGTTCTTCTAAACGGTTGATGTTTCAAAGCTATATCCACAGCGGTTCTTGAGTCTTTCCCCCCGCAGAGATAAGTGCCCCGTGAGCTCCACTGTAACTGAAAATGACAGTAGGGATGTAACAATAAAAACGTTTTGAAATTCGCCCTTCACTGTTTAATAACTGCACTCAGAAAGCAGCTCTTGTTCTCCTTTTCGGTCGCAGTCATCTGAGCAGTCCCATCTTCCCCCCCCCTCCTCCTTTAACTCTCCACAGCACTCTCTTTAAACCTGACCACCAAACTGGTTCTTCTAGAACATTCTGTCAGTCGGCATAAGAAAATGAAAGGTTAGAGTGGGGGAGAGGGTGCTACTCACCGATGCATGTGGGCAGCGTGTCGTTCCACTGCGCCAGGGCGTTGGGCACTGTCTCGCAGCGGATGGCCGTGGAGCCGTGCAGGGTGTAGCCGGGGTTGCACTCGAAGAGCACCACGGCGCCCATGGCGAAGTCGTTGCCGAGCCTCTTCCCGAAGCGGGGCTCTGGCACAGAGCTGCACTGCGTAGCGCTGGTCCTGGGGACGGCTAGGGCATGCAGCGCAGAGTGGGCCAAACCCAGAACAGGAGCTCAGAATGGGTCAAATTCCACTTCCTACACTTGTTTCCCTGGGGACGTTATTTACAGTTGCACACTTCTGTTCAGTTGCATGAAAATAGCCGACGGTGACATGGCAAGGCAGTGATTCTGGGCTAGAGCCTGAGAAACTGCATCTTAACCAACAGTAGTTACAAATACTGTACTCCGATGTCCACTTAACTTCAGCATCAATTTGTAAATAGGGCCTTTAAATAAATATTGTAGTAGCCAGAAGTGCAGTTGCATTCTTTTATGCATTCTGCCTATTTTCTTTTACTTGGGTCAATGGTCATTTGCAAAAGTAATGCCTTTTACTAAGGAGATTCAACAGCAACAATAGCCACAAATGTCTGTCCTTCCTTGGCATGTACACCTTAAAAAGAGCCTGGCATCTGGGTATATTTGGATCTTGACGGAAGCTGTCTGAAGGCCCGGTTTGAAGTATTTCTGTGTGGTTGTGTGTGTATACGGCTACGTCAAATGTCCTCACCTTAGCAACAAAGAAACGTCTAGACTTATCAGAATGCTAAGAAAAGACCCAACTACCCAGACAGCATAAGTTTGGAGGCTAAGATAAATATTTAAAAGGATTTCTAAGAATATGGGCTTATCTGGCACCCCTTACAATTGACATCACTTACTATAAGATTAAACGAGAAACCAAAATACTTTTTAGTTTGGCCCTTTATAATGTAAACTGTGAACTCTAGAGGACCACCTGACACAGACATACAGGAAAAGAAAATGCCGGAGACCCTGTCTCTCAAAAATAAACTGCAAAATGTATTTTTCAATCGGTCCTACAAGCATGGTGCATGTTTATTTTTGACACTGCAATAACATTCAATAACTTTAATGGTCGCACAATGACACGGCTTCTCCTGTTGCTCTGACAAGAACGACAAATAATTGCACCAAAAATAACCCCAATCTGACTTAAAGCTTCCAGAGTGAGTCGCACTGGCATCCAAACTGCGGAGATTTGCAATTTATCCAAAAGAGCGAGAAGTGTCAGCACACCAGCTTTCTTCTTTTTTTTTTAAACCGAAAAAAGGTGCCGTGTCCCGCACTGATGGGATTATAAAATGCGTACATTTTGCAGAATTTAAGAAGCTTGATCATTTCGACTTTCGGAGCTTTTACAAGGAAGTACACTACAGCCACGTGACTCGCTGGCCTGCTTCTGAGAAGATGAAGTTACATTCCCGATGATGGCTGCATTCAGAGTGACTTTGTTCATGCCTGTTTCACTCTAATACACCGATCGCAGCTCCCAGTATGGGATTGCTTACAGAGAGCTTATTTAAAAAGAAACACCCACCTTGGTACACAAAGTGAAAGCCTTTGGCGGTTTCAGGACCCACTATGGTGAACTTGATGGTTATTTGGTTTCCAGTACTTAAGGGCAAAGACTCTCCTGGGGGAGGAAGAATATACATGTATACACAACAGATACACACAGAGTATAGTATACAGAACAGATAAAGGTGTATTTGTACTTTTCGCTACATTTTAGAATAACTATATAGGCATCAAAAATAACTTTATATGCAATTATGCACAGACCAAAAAAGTATTAAACAAAAAATTTTGGGGGGGGGGGGGGGGGGGGGGGGTAGCTGTGTGGGTTGGAAGTCAGAAAGTTGTCAGATCAAATCCCATGGTCAACTGAGTGATGCCAACATTGGGCCCTTGAGCATGACCCTTAACCCCAATCACTCCAGGGACTGGCTGACCCCAACGTCTCCTCTACGCCGGTCTCTGGAGCTGGCCTCCTGGGACGCTCTCCCAGCTGTCCTGAAGGAGGTCCCACATACACGCTGAACACTCACTGGGCGCTTTCCCTTGCTCTCCTCCAAAAACAATTTCTGCTGTGCTAAGGTCAGGTGGCTAGGTCATGTGATGCGAGACTCTCCTTTGTGGGTGGCCTGGCGTGGTCCAAACCCTTGACTGGCACTCTGTGTCTACATGCAGGAGTGATGTGACTCACTGAACACACCAACTCACATTTTAGTGCAAATCTCATCATAACGACTCAGTGAGCCTTTTGTACTTTTCCTTCCCTTTATGAGGGAGGAAAATGAAATCCTGAATGTGCAGAGGGCACACGGTGGCAGTGTGGCTGCTTTGATAAGTGGCGTCTGTCTTTTATTGATTGCCAATGAGTGTTTATCACCTCATTTCGTTCTCCCTGCTCACTCTCCATCACTGTCTGTGCAGCCCCGCGTCTGGAGAGCCGCTGTTGAGACGTTATAATTTTTCAAGTATGAGCTGAAAGCCGCTTCAGTTTTGCACGTGTGCTGGTGAGATCCTTCTGTCTCATGTGCCGGCTAGCTGCTACCATCCCCTTTGTTGTCGACTGACGGATGAAGGCTGATGCGTGCTTTAGGGTTCCGTAATTGTAGGAACAAAAGAGTGATGGATGTTCAAAACCACCCGTGTGAGTTCTGCTCGGCCTGCTCCTTTAATGTGAAACTTTTCCAATAAACTCGTGCGGCACTGTTTGCTCAGAAATAAGGCCAAGCTGCCCAATGTGGCCTATTGTTTGAATAGTTGCTTAGTAGGCAGATTCGAGCTTCAGCAACATCATACTCATACAGCTTGCACTTTAGCCATGTACCCAGCTGGCTATTTCTGCTCCAGCAGCTGATATTGCAATCCCTTCCTTCCAGGTTCCAACAGCAATGCCCCCCTGTTGAGACTGCTGGTCACATGTCCCACGGTCCTTAAGTCCTACACTAACATTGTCCCCAATATAGCAATATTGAATTGTTAGATGATAAGGCAGTCAGGCTGTTGGTAATTGGGCCTTTCATCAACCTGAAACCGACTCGCAGGGTTTGCACAAAACCCATTTATCCACGAGCAAACTATTCACAATGAGACTCCCAGGGGTACTACACCCCCTCTGACATCCCGCTCCCCATTCCCCCAGAGTCTGGTCTCTCTGGCCAGGAGTTACTGGGAGATTTTATAAACCCTCAGTCATTCGGTGGTGCCGTGCAGCATCGAGCGTCCGAGTAACAGCACATTCTGCTGAGAGGTCTCGGCCTGTTGTTCCACACAGCTTCACAGCCAGAATGGCAGAGATCTGACCGGCTGGCTGTCCCCAACACTATGGCAGGTTTGGGGGGCGGGGGGCTGGGCCTGGGACGCACCCACCCCAGGCACCTGAAGTGCCAAGGTTTTAATGGTGGCTGTGAGACAGTCACAGAACCGTGGGAGCTTACTGGAAGTGTACTATTGATTCTAGGTGCCTCTTATAACAAGACCAGGTTGACTTCAGGGGTGGGGTGGGATGGGGGGGGGGGGGTCATCGCAAGGCTCCATAAGTAATGAGACCCAGGGGACAGGAAACAAAGAGCGATAAGGTTCCGGAAGGTTCCTTGTAAAATGGGACAAGATGGAAGGATGGGAGAGCAAGTGGCACCTGAGTGGGAGCCGGACAGCGAGGACAGCAGGGGAGATTGCTGGGTCGGTCCGTCGTAGATGTCCACCACGTCGTTGAGGGAAGTTTGAAAGAAGACAAACTGGCCAAAGAGCACTGTGGAGGAGACAGGCAGAGGAGGTGAGTGTCAGAACAGCAGTTTCGGTGTCAGGCCTGTCACATGGAGACAGCCCCCGGCTGCTGCGGATCAAAGACATCGATCGGGCTCTGCACTGGCCGGGGGAGGTGGCCGTCCACAGGAGGTCTGAACCACAAAGAGGAGAACTCAAGTATTATTTCACAGCCAGCTGCAGTCCCAGCCACGAGACCCTCCGGGCAGTGGAGACACCTGGTTTCGGTACACAGGCTTCCAAATATTGAGAAGCATAAACACAAAGATAGCCATTAGCACATCAAATCAGAAACTGACTCTACATGCTTTTTTTTGGTACCTACATGCTTTCCCCAGGTCATTTGCCCTGTATTACAGCTTCATCTTAAATATCAGGTATTGAAACAGATTTGTCATGTCAACAGTTGCCACATTTGATTGGTTTTTAATTATGCTAATTAAATTATACTAATGCACGATTATTCTCCATTATATCAGTGCACAGCAACGTCCGTTGAGAAGTCCTGGAGGAACAGAGACTGTAAGTTTATTTAAATTTTTTAATTGGATGCCCCTTCGAGGTAGTCTTCATTGTGTTTAGACGTGTGGAGTTTTTACCTAAAGCGAGTAAACAAAGTCTAATTTATTATCTTCTTTGACAAAGTAATTTCAGGCAGAAAAGCAATCTTTTCCAGAAAGGAGACGCCGTCCTACTGCCTACGTCCTGCAGCTGTGGAGCTGACCGGCACTTTGAGAGTCCTGCCACGTTATTTATTCACCTAGGTGGTGTCGGGGATGCCCTTAGTGGCGGACTTTTGGGCAGAGAGGCCTGCCATGTGGGAAGGAGGCCTAAATGCAGGACAGAAACACCATGAGGAGGGGGGGGGGATGACGACGGCGGCCAGACAAGCGCTTACAGCCCAGCAGCCCAGAGCCATCACAGAGGGCTGATGTTTCCCAGCATCTAAGTGCTTGTTAGGAGCATGTTAAAGATACTAATTAAACCTCAGGCTTCGACGGGAGGGGGGGGGGGGGGGGGAGGGCAGGGCTCACACACAGCCAGAAAACGCACCTTCCAGGGGGTTTGGCAGCTGGAAGCCCATCGGAAAGTCCCTCCCGCAGCCACAAGCGCAGCAGCCAGAAAACGAGGCCTTTGCAACAGCCCAGTGTAAACCGAGCCAGCACACACTTGTAAGAAATAAACATCCCCACAGCACAATTCTGATGAATATTTACCCAGATTTCTTCCAAGCGTGTTACATATGTTTATTATGCCGACAAAATAATAAGCCGAACATCAGTGCTTGTAAAGGGGGTGCAGAATTATAGTGGAAGAGGGCAATGGTTAATCCGAATGTATCAACAGTGTAAAAGGACAAGCAGTGCATTGTGGGATGGGTGTAAACAATCCCCCATTATTCAGCAGGCAGCAGTAGGAGATACAGCGAAAAATACTAAAGCACGGCAACAAATGAGAGGCATAGAGGGGCAGCACTATTAAGGGCTACACGCATGAAGCATGTTCGTCATTCCTGCGGCCCTGCAGTGCCCCAACTGCCCAATTTTACGAACTGTGTGTGAGCCATGCAGGGGCGGGCAGCAACCGCGGCAAGATGAAAACGCTTTTAACTTTAACTAAAAAAAAAAACACATCACCTTCTCAAGCAATCATCGCAGCTTCCAAGGAAATATTAGCCGTGCCAATAGATGCGTGTCTCCGTAGCCGTGACAACAGCGGCTGTAATGCGCACCGAGAGCGGGTGCCTTAAACGCACCGGGTAGCCAGCCTTCGCAGGGATCGTATCTGAATATCGGTTTTCCGCCCTTGATTCAATTATAACACAGCGATGCATATCAATGAGCGTATTTAAAATCTTCTGAGCAGTCGAAACGCGTCAAACAAATGAGGTTTCGGCGCAGTGGGGATCGTACCCCGGGATATGAACAAACATTCCTCTCCAATAAGCCCACCAAGAGAACAACACAAAAACACACACACACAAACATTCATTACAGGCAAGGCACAAATAAATGCACAGTTGATGGCATTTCTTGGTTCCTGCACTGCATTTTGGGAAATTAATTCCGGCTCATTACTTTGAGCACGCCCTGGGAGCGGCCTGGTCCTGAATGCTTACGAACTCCATGTACAAGATGTGGTGCCAGTGGTTGCGGCACGGCGATATGACGCCCCCCCCACGTAGTGTGTGAAGTTACCACGATTTCCACCCACTCCTCGGGTCATATGAGCTGCATATTTCAGCGACTCCACAGGTCTGATTACCGCGCGATAAAGGCAGACAGAAAGTGTGAGGCACAAACAACACGTAAATATGGAAACCGAGGTGCGTTTTTTTTTGGTTCCAGATGCGTTCTGCTCATCACAGAGCAAAGCGTCGCCCTTTCTAACATGGCCTTTCCCTGCTGAGTTTACGGGCCCTACTGAAGCCCGCAGTAATCCAGCCAAACTGAACTTAATCAATCTTCTCTTCGCAAAAACAATACCACCCTGGCCTGCCCGGCCCCAATTACTCCAGACTGCAAGAGGGACGCGGGAAGTCTGCGATCTCCGGCACGTGTGCTCTTAACACTCAGACGCCCATCTCCAGCTGAGACTTTCCTTCACACAATGCGGGCACTGGGTGAGCTGACAGCGAAGAGCACGGCTTCTTTGAATGTGCCTTGAGCTGAGAAGTGTGCCTCAGGATAGAAGACGGCTTCTCGTACTCAACAAGTCAACAAGCTCTTCAAGGTCATGAATATACCCCGCCTCCCCATGCTTTAGCTGAAAAGCAACGGCGGATATTTGAGAGCCGTTAAATGGAAGGTGACTTAATCAACAAGCTGCCAGACCACTGTGAGTCAACAAGATGCCCGTGGTCAACTGAAGGGACTTTGGTCAAAGAAACCCTCACTGTGTACGTATATGCAGTGACACTGTCTTATGTCAGTCAACAATATAGGCACTGCCTACCTCCTAACAGAAGGGGGGTGCATACGACAAAGAACATAAGAGTGGAGAGCAAGTCAGTGTTTTCGGGGCTATGAGATCTGAAGAACTTGACGGATCTTGACCAGAAGCTTTACTCTCAAAGCAGTCAAGTCCACTAGTGCGGAGAGACAGCTACCCCTGGATCTGGTGGCCCAGGGAGACGAGCACAACCCGCAGAACTGTGGATGACAGTGGCGATCAATCAATCAGCACCGTCATGCTGGACAAAAGAGATTAATCCTCCAGGAAGTGCCTTAAACACGTCGGTGGGGACATCAGCTTCTTGTTTGTTAGGCTGCTCCATCAGCCCGCCATGACCGTGCCTGTGCTCGGCCTATCAGTACGCATTTATCCATCAGCGTTCAGGACGATTTCAAACAGAGGTCTCATGTGGAGAAGGGAAGGGGATGTAGGGCACGCGGACGCTACAGTACGTAGCCACAGCATGCAGTATACATGCCTGGCATGTGAAATATGCTAATGTGGCTCTCAAAGCCTGCATTTTAGTCCAGCAGGGCTGACAGAGGAAACCTCACAGTATGGATAACAACAGGGTTCGGTCTGTGATATATTAGAGCTACCAACGCTCAACGATCTGTGGCTTGATGGTTCGTTAGCTAATCAGGCCGGTGTCACACCGTCACACACCTAAAAGCAGTAATCCTCTCCCCCCTGAGAGAAAATGACTGCCAGCAAAGTTTGTAGACTAGCAGCTGGTTATAAACAGAGGTGGACATTTCAGGTATAGAAAGTAAAAATTCTGACCAGGATTTTTTTCAACCAACCAGCTGAGTATAAAGAGTCACAGTCACAGAGTACTCAACTGGTTGGTTGAAACTAAATCTTGGTCTGGATTCTTACTTTCTGGGCCTGAACTATCCACCCCTGCGACTGACATTCACGTTACTGTAATACATGACTCCCATAGCTCCGCCTTGACTCCACTAACATTTATAAAAGTTGATAATAAACAAAAGTTTGGGGACCTTCGTTTTCTCTTTTTCTAAACAAAATTCTGGTCTGCATTTGCATAGCCTGTGGCTTCTGCAAGGGAAAACACAGAATGCAGAGATTCGGGATTTGTACGCCACCACTAAGAATCCTGCAGTCGTACGTTTGAGAAACCTGTCATACTGCGTTTGTGCCATTAAAATGGGAGCCCGTGTCAATGATTAAATACGACGAGCACTTGATCGCCCTCTCTCGCCAAACCTGATTTTCGCCTCTCCACGTTCTTGGGTCCCCGTGGTTTGTCCGGATGGGGGGGAGCCCCCCCTCAGTACACCCCTGCTCTCAGACACTGCTCCAGTGTGCATACTTGCCATCTCCCGATGCATAACACACCCTGACACACACTTACTAGCCTGTATGGAAATTAAAGTCATGATTAATTTTGACATTTACAGTGAGGATGTTCCTGAAAAGTGCTTGCTTCCCCCTGACTGACTGACTGACTTTTCCTGTTCACATCAGATTTCCATCTCATTCAGCAGAACCATGCTAATGAAAAATCCCCCCCCCCCTTAGTGACTCAGTGATACTGCAGCCAGACACAGGAGCGTTTTTCCACTGTATTTTCTCGAAGTACCAAAAGTTCGGTACTTCAAGGTGCCGGTTTTCCACTGGCGTAAAAAGTGCTACCAACGCTGAATGACATCACAGGGCTGAATGACATCACAGGGCTGAATGACATCACAGCGCTGAATGACATCACAGGGCTGAATGACATCACAGGGCTGAATGATGCGCAATATTAATACCAACATCGATGTTATGCACATCCAATTCTTAGATCACTAGTCAGCTAGATTAAAATAGGGCTTTTCCTTACTTTCAATTCCGTACATTATAGTTTTGCTAAACTATTTTTACTCTGTTACTTTGCAGTTTCACTAATTATCCCTTTTATAGGTTCTT
This sequence comes from Brienomyrus brachyistius, assembly GCF_023856365.1. NCBI lineage: Eukaryota > Metazoa > Chordata > Actinopteri > Osteoglossiformes > Mormyridae > Brienomyrus > Brienomyrus brachyistius. The sequence goes on along the minus strand of NC_064555.1, from coordinate 7,643,115 downwards.
ATATTTTTAAAAATCAGTTTCAAGTTTACCTCCACTGCTTTTGCAAGAGTGCTTCATGCATTCTCCAAGACAATCATAACCATTTTTATCCTTGCTGTTTAAATCACTGGAAGACTTTTTTGTGAGAAATGTATGAATTCCTTTATTGTTTTATAAATACCCCATTATTTATTACAACAAAATCACATTTATATATATATAAATGTAGCTAAAATGAATGAGATGAATATGTTGCTGTTGCTGACTGCTTAATTGCCTAGCAGACATTTTTCATGCAGAGTTACTTGCAGGATAGGTTAAATGTACATATCTTAGAGATAGACACTCATTCAGCCCTATCTATGCTAAAGCAATTCAGGTTAAATATCTGGCTAAACATGTTCAGCACACAACTTATATGACCCTTGACCACTAAGCTTACGACCTCAAAAATCAAAGAACATATTGGCTGTTACCAGTAGACAAAATAAAGCTAAAGCGATCGGTTATAGCCTCAAAGCCACAAATTGAAATGTTTTAGATGCCATTACAGCCTCTCCCCGGGTTACGATGGGGTTACGTTCCGACAAACCTATTGCAAGGTGAAAATGTCGTAAGGCGAAAATGCATTTTAATACAATACACCTAACCTAACAAACATCATAGCTTAGTCTAGCCTACCCTAAAAACATGCTTGGAACACTTATATTAGCCTACAGTTGGGCAAAATAATTTAAATAAAGCTTAATTTATAAAAATAAAGTGCTGAATATCTTGCATAACTTATTAAATAATGTATTGAAAGTGAAAAATATTTACCTACTGTAAAGTCAAAATATCACAACATGGATCACTGTAACCCGGGGAGCATCTGTATTTAGAAAATATGAAAATGTACCCATCCATCCATTCATCCATTTTCCAAACCACTTATCCTCCTGGGTCGTGGGGGGTCCGGAGCCTATCCCAGAAGCAATGGGCACGAGGCAGGGAACAGCCCAGGATGGGGGGCCAGCCCATCGCAGGGCACACTCACACACCATTCACTCACACATGCACTCCTACGGGCAATTTAGCAAGTCCGATTAGCCTCAGCATGTTTTTGGACTGTGGGGGGAAACCAGAGTTGAAAATGTACCTAAAAATCCAAAAGAATATGTACTTCCTGCTATGTTTTAAACAGTTATAAATAGAGGGTGTTGCTTCATGCTAAATTTTTTGTACCATATTTACTACATTTCAGCCCGATGTGTGATATTTCAAACGGAAAGCCTGGTGATGTGTGTATGTGTGCGCATGTGGCTGCCTTTCTGCCCGCCCACGTCGTCGTCAGAAACCTGTCAGGGATGTTGCGGAGTCGTATCCAAGCCAGTGTGGAGACTGATGGGGGGCATGTTAATGAGGCTCTATTTAAGGGTATTTCGTATGCGGCGTAAGGTAATTAACCCTCCACTGCTGTCAGCCCCCATCAAAACTCAATCCGCACTCAGACCAGAGTTTGCTGTCGGCAGCTATAACGGAAAAATAAGCGAAAACTTTAGAGTAAACAAAATCTAAAGGCCTCATTGCCAATCTCTAAAAGCATATTTATGATGTTAATTTGAAAGAAAATTATGCAGTGTTTGCTAGATAAGCCTTGCAAATGGGTACTCATGGACAGCTGATGGACATATCTGCCATTAGTTGCACTTGTTTCAAATTTTGTGAAAATTAGTTGCATTTTTCTTCATCGTTGTTAATGCTGAACATTCAGTATTAATCTAAATGGAAGGAAACATTATAAGCAGCATCGAATGCATGTTTCATAGCTTCACAGCATTACTACTGTACGTCACCAAGCACCTGGAGCACGCAACATCATCCCCAAGAAAGATCTAAGGCTAGCTATCCAAGACCCTTCAGTTAAATAGGATGTAATTTAGGTGTAATAAGCTTGTGAAATATCCATAGAGTTCGTCCATTTGGAAAACAGGGGGGCGACATACATTATGTTCAAGTGAGTTCATTAGCAGGCTCTCGGAATTCAGCAGAGCTCAGAGCTCAGATGGATATAATCACGTCCCCATTGATTGGAGCGGCCGGCAGCCTGGCTGAAGGGCCCCCCCCGCATAGCCCATGAGCAGGCGGCGTTTACCGGGGGGAGAGGCGCGCCCATTGCAGAAGCCCTAACCGAGTTAGAGTGCGCAAACGGCTCGCGGTCGGTCACCCCTCTCGCTCACGTTGCCAGGTGGCATTGCGGTTTTAATGAGCAAGCAGCACGCGACAGCCCTTGACCCCGGGGCACCGTGATCCGTCTCCGGTTTGTAAATACTGGATAGCAGCTGGGTCCCTGTGAGATTGGCGTTCACTACGAGCTGCGGAGCCGGGAGTTGCCCTGAGGTGACATGGCCTCCTTACGAGCTTTCGGAATGGGTGTACGTACGGCGAAAGCTACTACGGGTCAGCGCTCGGCGACGTTCCTGCCACGCCCACATGAAATGACCTGCAGATCAGTGAGCGCCCAGCCGATATCGTTCGAGGGAACAGGGAGACACACCAGGGAATGGATTCCATTTCCGCTCCCCTGAGAAAGCATCTTAAGGGTCGGTGGTTTATGCCGTCGCAATACCGACATGCTGCAATACGCCTGACATCGTGTCCCGAATCGTCACAAAATGTGATGTGTGTATCTTGCTATCTTCAGTTCGAATGAATACACTGGAGTCCCGTCCTTAATGTCTGTAACTGCGACATGAAAAATGCCAGCACTGCATCCTCACTGCATCATGCATGTAGCGTTTTACAGTTTTCTCGAGTCACGTGTCTCATGTCTATGGACTGCCGTCCGTACAGTTACGGTTGCTTCCTGGCTGTTGCTATAGCAATATATGCTAATGCCACGTCATTTTCGACCCGGCTGTCTACCCATCGCCTGCGGTCTCATTTCAACCACTGTCAACACTGACGCAATACCTGCCCCACCTCCGGCGCCCTCATAAATGTCCGAATCACCATCATCCTGACAGCTCCACTCCATCCCATCTGCGTGACGATCCTCGAACTGCAGGGGGCGCCTCTAAGACAGACACTGGACGTGCACCCTGTCCTCACAGTGTCCCTGCCTTCTTAGCACTGCGAGCAGTGAAGTTATTCAAGGTGCCTGGCAAGCAGTAAACCCTATTCCCTTTTGTCGGACCTTGACAGATGACGCCTGTGGACTCCCAAAGCTCTAAGTCTTTTATATCTATTTTTATTTTGGATGTACAGCCGTGCCTTGTACTCCGGAGTACAACACTCCCACCACCTTTAATCTCTGTTTTAATTTGTGTTTGCTTTCATCAAAACGGTAATGAAACATTTGCCCTTTGCCAGGACATAACCGTGCAAAATAAAATAAAAGAAATAAAACAAAGGAATTAAAGAGTGCTCTTTGGAACTGACGCACCTATGAAAGGCAAAAAATCTGGGCTGAAGCCAGGGCCACTGCGCTGCTGTGCTATCAGCGAGTCTCCCCTTTAATCTCAAGCCCTGCTCTTTTATAGGAAGCACAAGCCCTCTGTTTTGCTTTCAATAATTAACGCGTCTTCCCTGCTTGTCCCGTTTTGTATACGCCGTTTTTTCATGCTGCTTCATCTCACGGAACGGGCGGCTCCCATCAGCCCCTGAGCAGTAATGCAGAGAACGCGGGAGGACTGATAAATTGCTTCCAACGGGTTTCTACCACATGGTGGCGCCAGAGTTATCAGAGATGCAGCTATCTTTGAAGGGGGGGGGGGTGGTGGTGGTGGTGGTGGGGGTAGGGGGGGGTTTCTGACGCACCGAGGCCATGAAACTGGGGAATATGACAGGAAAAAGGAATAAATACAATGAAACGAGTATTGCGCAGTACATGGGAAACAGGGATGCATGTACGGATGGGGCGGGGGGGGGGGGGGGGGGTTTGGTGTGAGAAGGTCTGAGGCATGATAGCACAGGGATCAGGCTCTGGTGTGACTGAGAGCTGCTATCCTCAGGAACACTGAACCCCCCCCCGCACACACACGCACACACACACACACACACACACACATTTGATTAGCCTGAGAATTCATTCCCCTGCACCAGAATACCAATATACTGATCCAGACATACATGCGGTTACCGCAGGCAACCATCCAAGGCCCATTTTTCAGGCCTAGCAGTTCATGAAATGACACATTTGACACGCTGATCATTTTTCAGCTCCTGGATTGCCTTCTTTATTTATGCCCTTTATGTAAATAAACAAGCAAGCAAATAAATACAACGAAAGCCAACTGGCTGATAAGCATCATTCCTATAGACCTGCTACACATTGGAATAAATGAACCAGCGCAAATAATAAATGCTATGTTACATGTATATAGTAAGGATATGGGGCAGTATGATGGTTCATGCCACCAGGGTTGAAGCTGCAGGTGTAGAGGATTCCTCACATATACCCAAAAATCATGCGGTCTAGCTGCTAGGCTATCTGGTATTATTACATTGCCCAGAGAGTATGACTGTGTGTGCCTGTACGCTCCCCCAGCCTAGTGCCTTATTCTGCCATGAATATGTTATACAGCTCAGTACCATCTAGGTTGAGGCATATTCTATTGTATAGGGTTGTATATATAGGTGGGGCCACATTGGCATCTTAAAAAAATCCTAGGGTGTTTCTCAATGCCAAGAATGCAAAGATCGTACTGTGTGGTCTTAGCAAGACCCGGGAGTGGTCTCGTTTCAAGAGGATGCAACTGAAGTACCCTTGATATTTGGAACAGGGCAAGAACAACATCTGGGGATTTTTACCGTCCTTTGTGCCTCTGTTCATAATATTGGAACTGGTCTTTGGCACTGGAAGATGATATAAAATGAGTACATGGGAATACAAATATAATTAAGTACGTATATTGAGAAACGCACCTAGAATCGCCGTTGCTGTAAACCAGTGTTTCCCAATCCGGTCCTCGGGGACCCACAGGTGGTCCACATTTTTCACTCCCTCTGAGCTCCCTGCCACACAGTTCACAATTTTGCTCCCAGGAGTTAGGGGGAAGCAAAAACTTGGGCTGTCCATGGGTCCAGAGGACCGGATTGGGAAACTAAACTTAAGGTGCAGCTAGTCACAGAGCGGAGTTGGCATAGCCAAGACGTCTCGCACGTACGCAGCATATTATTTATCTAGCATAGACAGACATTTTTGTCAATCAGAAATTAATAATAAAAGAGGCCAAGCGTTTGATTTGGGAATGCAGGTCTGGAGGCAAGAGAGCTGATGCCCTGATACCCAAAACATCCAGGTAAATATGAGGTCGGCAATGTGGACGCACCTTAAATTTTAATGTGCCTTACGCATGCCACGTCAGGTCAGAGTCTTTGATGGCTAAAAGTAGAGCTTTGATCCGATGACCTCCCCAAAGATTGGGAATTCATGCGAAGGATAGCGGCTTTGGAGTACGGGATAGCGGCTTTGGAGTACGGGTTAGCGGCTTTGGAGTACGGGATAGCGGCTTTGGAGTACGGGTTAGCGGCTTTGGAGTACGGGATAGCGGCTTTGGAGTACGGGATAGCGGCTTTGGAGTACGGGTTAGCGGCTTTGGAGTACGGGTTAGCGGCTTTGGAGTACGGGATAGCGGCTTTGGAGTACGGGTTAGCGGCTTTGGAGTACGGGATAGCGGCTTTGGAGTACGGGATAGCGGCTTTGGAGTACGGGTTAAACTACCGTCTTTTGCGAAATGAAAAAAGAAAAAAAGAAAAAACAAAAGTCAACACTTTTTTATCTCTGCCAATAAAAGCCTTTCCTTGAGCCAGAAAATGCTTCTCTTATATATCATACATCCTCAGGAGATGCCAGGAAGACATGGTTCTTTTCCGCTCATATATATTTTTCACTCCGTTAAAAAAGTCAAAACTTTAACAAAGGGCTTTGCATATTCCTCCGGTCTTGGTAAAGCCTACACACCGTTTGTGTGCTTGTGCATTGGAGCACTCTCTCTGCAGACGCCTTGGAGATGAGCGGAGGATGCTGCATTTGGCTTTGAGGAGGAGGCGGGCTAATTGGAACACAACTGGAATGGAAAAAGTAGGGGGCTGCAGATGGAGAGATGACTTAGGAGATGCATTCATCTCTGTGTCAAAGCATTTCAAAGAGGACTCATTAAGATGGTCGGCGGCTGATCGGGGACGCCACCAGAGAGAGGCCCAGAACCTCATCAACATTAAGAAATGGCCTCCTCGATGCAGGCTTTGAAGAAGCTGAGTGACATTTGCACACACAGTTGCAGAAAAACAGGCCGCAAATGCGTTGACACCCAGGCCACATGTTAACCTGATGACAGATATGCAGTGCTATCTGATGCCTCCTTGGTGGGGGGGGGGGGGGGGGGCATGTGTCACTCTTCTTTGGGTTTCAGCACTCTGCTCTTGCTTGGAGGACCGGGGCACTAAGTGGAGCTGAGCTCCGCATGAGAGAGAACCAGTGAGACACCACACCCTCCCCCATCCTGCGCTTCCACCTGACAAGAGGTAACAGGCTCCTCATCCTGTTCCCAAGGGTTCACTGTGCGAAGGAGGGATCTCGTGTGAAATATGAGCGAAGCCAAGTAACTGCGATAAATAATGAAGCGCTCACAGGATGAGCACATGCGATTGGTGCGCTCGGAGGGGAAATCCTCAGCGGCTTCGTTTATCAATCAATCACGCGCTGCGCGGGTCTCTGGCGTACAGCTACGGGACGAATGAAATCCAGTTTAGCCCCGTTTAGCCCCTGCGCCGCTAATGTGGGGCCGCGCAGAGCTGTGGGAATCAGAGAAGACAGACATCCAGCGGGCCTCGTGGCATGTTTCTGAAAGCGTGACAGGAAGAGGAGAAACACATTCTTTCATCACCTTTGGCTGACGTTCAAGGCAAATGTTTGATTTGTTTTTAATCAGTGACCACAAATTTGCCATATTTCTGACAGCAGGGAAGAAAAGAAATAAATTTGAAACGTAAATTGAATTAGCTGCTGTATCCAACACTGTCAGGTGACTCACAGTTATTCTATTATTGTATTTTGACTAATCGCTATAATTGAGTTAGAACTAGAAGCAGATTAATAAAAATAACATTTTTGCACTGAAGCCTCTACCTCAAATGACAGCAGCAGTGATGGCGGCGGTATTACAAGCCTCAGTGGCTCGAACATAACACGGTACGATAGCGACCCTGCATTTAGGACGCGCTAATGCTGGCCTGAGCTAAGAGATCTATCCGTTAACCCAGTAATCTGACAGAAAGAAACTACTTACAACAAAAGGAATAACGCAGAACACAACCTAGGATAGTATGTGGGAAGTATTGTGGGCAGTCCTGTCAACACTGGTTTTAAAGGCATTGACTGGCACCACGCCCAAAAGTAATTAGTGAAATGAAGCCGTTCTTGTAATTGTTCTATCGGTGGTTGTGTGATTACGCCCACAAGTTCATCATTACAGTATAAATAGTAAGTGTCAATAAAACGTTATTACAAACAAAGCACCCATAGTCAAGACTGAAATAGCTAGACATTAACACGAGCAGACATGGCAGGACACAAAAGTTTCACTGAGATATTATATTTATGCTAATTATATCACTGATTTGGGGCTGCTGGTTTACAGAGTTTTGTCGATACTGCTTCAATCTCCCTTTCGAATACATGCAAAGATCATAGGTGATGCAATTACAGCAGAGACTAGCTAGTAAAGTTAAAACAGGTGACAAAATTTTTAAGACAACATGAGCAGCACGACAAGGCAAAAAGTTCATGAACTGTTAAGCAGAAGCTAAATAATATCGGACAGAAGAACATCGTATCCCTGGATTCACTAAACCCCTCATGAGGAAAGAGCGGGCATGTGCAGGCCATTTCTCCAAGGATTCATTGCTTTCATTTCTGGCCGCTGAGGTGATACTGTACATATCATGCGTGGATCATGAAACGAATTTCCGAGATCCGCAAAGCCGGCGGTATCATCTGCGGCGGCCCACCGCAAACAGAACAAATCGCTGTAATTGTAATCCCATGATGCCCCTCACTCTGTTTTTTGGGTCTGCAATATTTAACAGTTAGAAATCATTAAAGTTTTCAGAAAACACTGCGGAGCGGGAGCTGGCGAGAACGATCCCTCCGTGTGTTCGCAGAATGTGCCGAAGGCAGACGATGGGCCACGGTGAATAATTTATCTTCTAGACTAAACCTGTCATTGTCTGAAATATTGCTGCTATCATTCTTTGTGACAGAATAATGAAACATTAAAGAAGGCTAGAGAGTAGTGCATTTTTAACACTGTTCTGGTGGTACGCAACACATCTATGAGCACGATACGTGTGTCCTGTGACACATATGTGCTCGGGGAGGCGTCGGTCTCTCTCCATCCCGGCATCACGCGCGGGAAGAAGGGGGAGTGTCCATGGCTGCCCTGGCCATCCGCCATGCCTCCCGGCTCGCCGCGTAGGCTAACCCTCAGCTGGGGAGCGGTCAGGCTCCGACTACCTGCCGCACCTGGCGTGACAGATCACAGACGAAGCGCGGACGTGGCCCGTGTCCACAGCGCCTGGTCTGGGCACGAACCGCTGCCAAGCCGTTGTCAGGCGTGACAAAATGCATATGTTTGAGTTCGCTGCTTATAAGCCACTTCCTGCTCCACCACAATTGGTCTGCCCTAATTACAGCTAACAGGGCGTCACCGCCAGACAGAACAAACCCGTGGAGCAGAAAGCACCTTCACAACACAGGAATATCGTGTCCTGGCACGGACTTTGCTTTACAGTTTTTTGGGGCAAATTAGATTTTTTAGGGCTGACACGTACACAGGAATGTACCTCAAAGGTCAGCAGTAATAGACAAAAATTTGAAGCATTTCAAATTTACTTCAGAGAATAAGCAAAAAATCTTGAAAGGATGTCATTTGACGGTTCTCTCATGTGGTTCCCCAATGATAGAATTGAGCTGTTTGAAGGTCATCTCCACCTTCAAAAAATGCATGAAGACCCATATATTCCAGGAATTCCTCTGCTAGCCTGATTACATCTGTATGTTCCCTGAATGTTCTGTTGAACTTTTGTTCCTTGAATAGTCTTACTAAGGCTCATGGGAGGCCAACCAATCAGATTTTTTGGTCATACCTCCTTTAGTTCCTTAGACCCGCCTCCCCTACAATCTGATAGGTTATCTCTCTGAACCAATTATTTCTCATTCTGCCCTCAGAACATTTTTGTGCAAGTAAAACTCCCATGAGGCTTATTAGGTTCCAGCTTTGCTAAAAGTTGCTGTGTAGCTCCTGCTCTAATACTGCATATGCTAACCTGGGTATTCACTGGAACCTCAGCCTAGCTGCACTTAAGTTGCCTGCTTGATGGCATGTGTGTCTGCAATGTGCGATTAGCTGCACTTACATTTTGCTTTGGACAAAATGTCTGCTAAATGACTACAATGTAAATGTAAAAATGTCACTCTGCCCCTTTAAAATTGTTAATCAACCTTAATGGCCGTAAGTGTCTGACATCATATTTCAGGTAGCTGGTAAGGAAGTGGGACGTAGTCCTCGCTGGTGCTCCCTCTGTCACAGAGTCATGTGACGCCTGAGAGAGCCCCACTTAAGCCATTAGATATGTTTACGCTCGGGAGGATGGCTACCAGCATAGAGCCATGTTGCTGGTATCGTCTGCCTAATGGCTCCGATTACCTCGCTCACAAGCAGTAAATAGATACGTATCGGCACACAGATGCATGATGTTGGATTAATAGCTGATTAATATTAAGATTAATAGCTGGTGGGTGGGGGAGGTGTCAGGGATGCTTTACTTTAGCCCCAAGCAACCCGTGAGCTAACAAATAACAGACAGAACAATGAAGATTGGAGCGACATTAAAAGCAGTGCTCTCTCCAGCTCCATCAGTCTCCATTTTGGGTTGACATTGTTTTCGATGCTAAATCACATGGACTTGGTATCACCTGGAGGATATAGCTACTATGCTAACATTTCAGCACTTTTCTCAAGAAAGACAGATAACAAGGAGCTCAGGATTCAGCAAAATGGGGAGGAACAGTCACTTTTATTCCATCGGTCCCCATTTTGGATGCATGCGTTCACCCCTTACTCTCCATATTAAACAACGTTACTACGTGCCATTTGGGAATATCTTTCACTCCGTAATTCAAAAATGGGGCTCATCGGTGTTTCAGCGCTCAGTCAATAAAACCTAATGGCTGAATCAGGAAATTAAAGTGGCACAGAATAAGCAAGCGGAAATATCATATGGGATGTGTTTATATGACACATTATGTTCGTAGCACACATCACTGACATGGGGATTCGATGAAAGTCGATGCTGAACTGAAGCACCTTTGGATTTTTATTGCATTGTGGGTTTGGAAAATCGGGCGGAAGCTGCCACCTATTTTCAACGCTACTGAACATTTCGTAATTGCTCCTCCAAAGACGCTGAACATTTCTGGTGTTGTGTGGTTGTTGCAGAAGTCCTAGATCCGGCCTGACTTCAGACGTTAATGAAGCCCAGTATCGTACAGCGCTCATCATTAATTCTGACAACCCCGAGAACACAATTACCACCAATACTTCGTCAGAGTGTGTTTAAGGCCGACTTCCAGAATTTGAAAAGATCTGAGACAAAATAATGGCCAATTATTAGCTGGCAACAGATTTGCTTTTACCACAGTGAATGCACATGGAATTTTAATGAATGTTATTTCTGTGTGATTTATATTTGTGGAATTCCTGTCAGTTTGCGAAGTCGTCAAATGTCTCTATACCTACATATTTCATTTATCCATGAGCTGCCACCATCCAGAACAGCTAAATCCGGGTCTCTATTTTCACTGGCTTTACTTAAGACAGGTTTCCACTCAATTATTCTGAATATGCTTCAGTCTGGCAGCTATTAGATATCCAAAACATCATTATAGAAGCTACAGAACGCCACGCAATATCATAAACATACATATGTGCAGTTATACATCTCCGAACATTTACGTAAACGCAAATGACTCCTGACACGGCAGCGTCAGGAGTAATGAGCGACATATTACTACTATCCTATTGGGAGAATTACGCTGTCAAAACGGAAGAGGAGCCGGCAGACAGACACGGCGATCGAGAGCAGACGGTGGGAAAAAGGTTAATGGTGAAAAAAAAAGGTTGTCGCAGAAAAGCAAAGCGTTAGCGGGGAGCAAAGCGGTTTACGCTAACCTATGCTAAGCTAAGGGCGCTAAGTAACCTACGCTAAACTGAGGGCGCTAAAGTCTCAGCCTACATCTTAAGTATATTTTATTTATTGAGGTTTCAGTGACTAAATAGTGCCTCAGGAGAGTGAGGAGACCCTGGGCCTCAAAGACATCAACAGATGAGCCAGAAAAAACACCTGTGTGACACTCTGTCTATACATAATACAGCCTTCATTACGAAATTTTTAAGTTATCCACCTTCAAAATTATAATGTTTCTACAGCTGAAAAGAAAGAGCTGATCAAGAAATGCAGCGATATATAAAAAAAGAAGGGTTACAGGTGTATTTTTCTGATTTGAACACCACACTCTCAGAAAAAGGGGTATCGGCTTGTACCTTTGCTTGAAACTGGGGTTGTACCTTAGAATGGACTCCCCAAGGTACAAACAACATTAACGTACCGCCAACGGTACAAAAATGTTCCTCAGAGTTCATTTCTACAATTACCTACAGCTAGACCCTTGAGGGTACAGCCCCAGTGATCAGACCAAGGGTACAAACTGGTACTTTCTTTTCTGAGAGTGGACTTTCCTTTTCTAAATTATGATCCCTTGGGATCTTATCTTCCATCAAAACAAGGAAATCGAAATGACCAGGATCTTGATCAATAAAGTGAGCAGAGGTTAGGTAGCTGATGTTATGGACACTTTGGGCACATCTGTGTCTGTAGTGGCAGCTTGGGGCATATAAATCTCCTCACTAAGCTGAGAGTCCAGTGCAACTCTCCATGTGAGCGAATCCACACCTTGTTGCTAAGTTACAGGTGTGTGCTTTTGTCCTTGCAGCCTGAACCCTCCAGAAAAAAAAACTAATCAGCAGGAAGGAATCTAATTCCTGCTGCAGCGAGGCGCAACGCGCAAGGGTTAGCTTCGTCTCAGGTACTAAAGGAGAGCCAGAGCACAGCACCGGACAGGCAGACATGTGAGTCACACCTCCCAAAACGGAAGCGTGCGAGGATAAAGGGGACGGCCTTACCGAATTCTCTGGGCACGGAGATGGCGTAGACACAGCTATGTCCCGCTGTATAGTTCCGGGGGTAGTTGGGCGACAGCACGGTCCCCTCGGTGCCCGTGGAGCGACTGCCGCATGGGGCTGTGGGGGGAGACCAGATGTCAGGTGCCTGCTCGGTCGAGCCCCCTAGAGATGGGGGTGTGCACCACCTTCGGCGAGCTCCACGGGGGCTTATCAGCGGAGCGGGCAGACTGCAGCCGGCGAATATGCCACTGCTCCCTCTCGGCCCCGTGGAGGATGAAGGCACTCGCTTCCTGCGAGCCGCCGACCAGCTCGCCGTCCCTCGAAAACACCGGGGTCCGCCGTGCCTGATCATAATTCAGACTGAAAGCTACATTTAACAGGGATATGCCCGCTTAGCTTCCAGCACCAAGCCATTAGGAGCAAACAAACAAAATAATGCATCGAAACCACCAACAACTTATAGATACCGGAATTGCTTTTTGTCCAAAGAATGCATGCCTCGCTGTAATATTTATGAAAAGTACACAGAATCTATCACTTGTATGGTGCCTTTTGCTGTTGCGCTTTGCTACTTACTTCCTGTATATATCTGATTGTATTTACATTGACCGGCGCTGCCGCCGTCTAGGGGCAGAGTAATGTGCAGCCTATTGCTTTCTGACGCCCAGCTCCTAACTCAGGGAGCCATTTTGCAGGTGGGCGGCATGGGAGTGAGCCGAATGCCGTTTATCAAAGGCTTGGCGTCGGGCGCCGGAGTCAGGGAACAAGGCGGGAGCCTCTGGCAGGGACCCTCTGGCCAGGAGCCTCGGGCAGGCTAGCCTGTAGCAGCGTACCTGCCCCTTCTGCAGTACCATACAGCTAGCGGGCTGTTGATATGCTGGGAGGTTTGGCATCCGCAGGCTAGGAAGGATGGGTACGCGGTGCTAATATGGCGCGCTTGCGGCTGAGCACGGTTAAGGAAAGCTTAGGTTTATGTAAATTTGGATAATTATTAGGCACCATTTGGGAGAGTGGCTTAAAAAGGCTTAGGCACTCCAGCCAACGTTCATACAATCCAGCAACATACGTGGTTGGTCCTTCTATAATAAGTATGGCAGAGTAATGTTTATTATTAAGCTGAGGTTTATCGTAAAGGCAGAGGCCCAAGCAGTCCTTGGCATGTTCCTCGATGACGTACCTTGACAGCTGGGCAGAACCCTGTTCCAGCCAGGCCGGCCGTCGTCGCCCATGATGCAGGTGAGCGTGGAATAGCCCTGCAGCATGTAGCCGGGCTCGCAGTAGTACGTCACCGTGGAGCCCAGCTTGTAGTCACTTCCCACCCGTGTGCCGTTCATCACGCTTCCGGGATCGAAGCACGACTCCCGGAGCTTGGCTTCAAAGGAAATACAGGATTAAGGGCCGTCAGCCGGGGAGGGCGGGGCCTGCTGATTGGGCGGGGCTACAAGGCCGACTAAACGGCAGCCGGTTTCCCACCAAAACTGCAATCAGCCGTGAAACATGTTCAGAAACGTGCTTCCAAACGCAGCCACGCCAGCCTGCTGGAGACGCACATGCACCAGTACAAACTTACAGCTACGCGTCGCTCTTCATGAACTGTTGCTGAACAATCTACAGGCCGAACCAAACATCACAGAACAGTAACAATTTCATAACACTTCAGTAATAATGCACACTCTGTTACATACTGGAAAAAAAATGCAATTTCGCAGAATGAATATGCAACAGCATTTAAGTTTGAAGTCTCTCTCATATGCAGTCATCTCTCATAAATTACTTTTGTCTTTGCACTAGTTGCGGAATAGTCTGGGATAGAATCAATGGACGGTTATTGCAAATGCATGCAAAGTTCCCCTCAAATTATCATAAATGCGTTTGTCTTCCATGGTGGCCCCTAGGGGTTCTGGCATGGTTCTGCTACCTTTGTACTCGAGGTGGAACCCGGTGTAGCTGACCGAGCCGTCACTGCGGAAGGCCAGGTGCATGGTGTTGGAGCTGCTCTCAATGCGCTCGGGCAGCTTGCTGTCCTGGAAGGTGCCGATCAGCGGACTGCTGCTGTCCGGCCCGTCGTAGAGGTACAGGAAGTCGTAGTTCGGCTCGATGCTGAAACTGAGGGGGGAGGGGGGTGTAAGGGGCCACAGGCTATGGAATAAGCACTTCAGAGAGATGAAAAAAGCTCTGTAAAGCACAGAGGTGTGGTGCATCTCTCTAAGAAACTCAAGAACCACTCAGGTTCCATCTATATCGTAGGTAATGTTCTCCTAGCTGCCCGATTGATCTTGTATGTCAGGTTTATGTAGTGGCTGACACAAGAAGGGCGTGTAGTACATACCATTCTTTTCAAGCATATTTATAATGTAGCATGGTAACATTTTACAAGACTACTTGAAGTAGTCACCATATGCATTATAGATATCTTCCTAGTGCATTATAATGGTCAGTATAAGCCATTATAATATATTGTGAAGGTATTTATAGTGCATTTTACATGACAGCTTCATATACCTGTAGCATTCATAATGATATGCCTTTTTATAAATAGTTACAGCCAGGTCTATAATACTTAATGAATGCATTATAATGTATTATGAAAGTTTCTATAATGCATTATACATGAGTGCTTTAAGTATTATGTAAAGCATTTTTTATTAAATGTACCTTCATAGAACATTCACTGCACCTTCATAATGCATTCATAGAACATTCATAAGTAGCATGTAAGTATGCCTTAACATCCTAACATTTTAATGTAAATTAATAACAAATATTACGCGATAATAACAAGCATTATAATATAATATGTATAATCGTATAATGTTTGCTATTAATGTATACTAAAGCTGTTACGGTATGTTTGGATGTTGAGGTGTACTTACATGCTGCTTTTGAATGTTCTGTGGATGAATAATGAATGCGTTATGAATGTGCAGTTAATGTAAAATGTTACTGTGTTTTTCGTAGTTGTCAAAGGCCACTGTCATAGAGCTGAAGATTCTGACTATGGGATTGTGGGCGACACCCCCAAGGGCAATGGGCTAATGACTCCAGAGGCCCTACAGCATAATTACATTATAACCACTTTCATATGGGCTACAAGCTGTTTATGTGAACATAAACCTACAAAGCACACGTGTTATATCACAGGAGTCAAAGACTGCACTCACTCATTGGAAGAACAGTGAGCCTTTAAATGTGTAACTATGGAAATGCAAACAATATTCTCCCTTAATAAGCACACAATAAAGGACATACTACTCGTTTGCATCAGTAAATTTTCCTTTTACAAAGTTTTAAAAACAAACCACACGACAGGTGATTGAATTTCAAGCTGGCCGTCTGGTGGTACTTTTTAAAATGAGGAGATATTGCTCAGATGGGCTGCGAATTTATTTCGAACACTGTCAAAAGCTGAAACAGCCGCAGCGTTTGCTGCTGTACTCGCTCACGTAATAACTTTCTAATTTGGTGTACATGTGGTTATTGAATGTCGCATTAAAAACGCACAATGCGACAGAGAAGCGAAAATTAACAGACACTTATTGCAGGCATTGTCTGCGGAGGTGGGGAGAGAAACATGCATATATGGGGTGGTGTCTGCCTCAGTGGACTAGACGTCTGTGCCTGTAATCGGAAGGTTGTTCGTTTGAGTCCCATTGTTGGCAGGACAGTCACATGTCTGTTAGGTCCTGAGCCAGCGGTGCTGGATAATTGCCCGATTCTGGGCTTCTGCGTGTGTCTCGAAGGAAGGCAAAATGAGATATGCAAAAGAATTCTGCCTGAGCAAAGGGCAAATGAAGCATTTCATGCCAGTGTAAGGTTTTGTCTCACTGAGGCAGTTTACACCAAACCCGCGGCCAGGAATTTTGCCAACTTCCTCCATGTCCCCACACCCCATACATTTTGCCAACCAGGGGCCTAAACCAAATTCAGACTTGTAATTTAACTACCTGGCTACGTGCCTGATTGGTAAAGTAAATAATTTTGGGTGCTAGGGGGTGTCAATCCTGTTATTTTACTACGTGACAATGTGCCTTGTCCACACTGCCTGGTGTTGATGGTGCACTGAGAGGCTCCGTGAGTCCGTCCCACTTCACTGGACCGGTATCTATAGCTAACGGCTCACTTCAAGATGAAGCGAATCAAAACGCGGGAAAATGCTCCCCATCAGAGTGGATTAAAAAAAAAAAAAAAAGCAATTAATTTTTGATAACCAGATGTTTAAGATTTTTTTTTAGCTTAGCCTGTGGAGCTGTCACTCAGCAAACAATTAGCTTGGCGCTAATTGAAAAGTGAACAATCGCAGATAGTGCTAATTTGTAATGATGAAACGTGAATTTCACAGAACTGCCAACACTGAGGTCATTTTTTTCCCCCATTGTGCGTTTGCATTATCATAAGAGGAATATTTCATATCACAGTCCTCTGCTTGACAACGGAGCCTTTAATGAACTGTGTAATGGAACCCAGTGAAAGGGATCAAGTTTGTTCCTGGCAACCTGTTGGAACTGCTTTTTGACTGGGAACATGCCAGTTTGTTTACCAGAAAACCCTGCATTTTATGGCATGCATAGATGGGTGATTCTAGGCATAAGAGGGGGTCAGAATTCATATAGAGGGGAGTAAACAAATCATTAGCCAATCATATGTTTTATAGCAGTGAATGACAGGGGAGGTGCTGCTATCAGAGCCAATCAGCTTTCAGATGGGGCCAGTGGCCCCACCCCTGCATGGATATGAGAACCGCATTTGATTTTACGGGGAGCAGATCGGTCAGAGGAGTCTGCCAGGAAGCAGAGAGGTGGAGCAGGCAGGAGAACGACGGCAGAATAACTCCGTCCCCGTTTGGCCCTCGGCGGAGCCGCATCAAAGGCATGTTTGTGAAAACCATCCAAGCACCCCTCCCCTTCCCCCTGTCGTGCATTAAATTTGATCATGTACACACACAGTAAGAAGTCACGGGCAACAAATATACTGTATGTTATTGTGTGTTTAAAGAAACCAGATATATCCTTTTTTCAGCAAATGGGTCACATGATACGCAATTACAGTGACGTACTAGATATCCGAGGACCGCAGTCAACGTGCCATCAGGCACCATGCAGAACGTGGCTCTCCATTAAAATACAGCAGCCCTTTGGCCACTGGCCTCGCAGGGCGAGGAAATGTCACTGTATGATGAAGGTTCGGGAGGGGGGGGGCGCAGATTTTTCAGCGCAGCACCGAGCCGCTGTCAACTTTAACCTGGAGGGCTGGCAGGCGGCGGCTACACCGTGCCCATGCACCGCGGCATCCATCCTACCCATCACGGGGCCCGGGGCCCGGGGCCCTCACCGCGGTCACAACACGCCGCGTAAAGGTCGAACGGAAATAGAAAAAAAAAGAGAGAGACAAACTGGCCCAATTAGTGGAACTATTTAACTATGAAGCATATTTATCACATTTCCTTTTCATCTTAATTGGACACATAATTGCACAACCGAAAAGGAAAAAGCCACGGACACCTCAAACGAGGGGCTGTAATAAAGGGTGGGCGGGGGGGGGTTCATTAAGGACAGTGGATCGCGAGCGGAGACCCAGTGAGCTAATTATCAGGCGTCATCATCAGCGCCTCTGCGCTGTGTGATTATGGTGGGGGGGGGGGGGGGGGGGGCGTGATGAGTGCTTCTGAGGTTAACAGGCGGGTTTAGGGGGTGGACATGGACCCATACTGGGAAGGGGGCGTACCTGATAAATGCCAGTGACAGGACGTAGTCCGGGTTGACCGCTATCAGCCAATCACAGTCCTTACTGTGGGGGTAGGGGTGGGGGTAATTCGGTGAGAGGATGAAGCCAGAGGATCCGGTCAGGTTTCCCCCACAGGGAGCTGTGGAGAACAACACACACACACAGAAACGCAGACACACACACGCACACACACACAAACGCACACACATACACACGTGTCATCTCACATGTAACGTGAACTGAACGGCTCAGCAGGCAAGCGGTTTGTTTCACGATCTGACATCAGCGTAATGCCGCATCGCATTCCAATAACGTGTGACACATGCAGTACGTATGGACATATGTGCTGTTGCGTGTTTAAAGAAATCAGACATATTCTGGGTCATTTTTTTTTAGTGCACGGGTCATATGGCACAGAATAACAGTAACACACTGAAGGAATGCCCCCCCCCCACCCCAAAAAAATAAGTCTTAAAAAAAAAAGGACACGTCAGCTGCCATACAGGCTCTAGGTGCTTCGTGACACGTTACCGGGCCACCCTTCATTAACACCTATTTGTCAGGGAGGGACGCGCTGAATTTTAATGACGCCGTCAAATGCGGTTTACGTGCAGCTCACAATTCCCAGCGTGGGCCGAGACGGGATGGGACTCCCGCGGACAGAAGACGCCTGTCTCTCACTCGACGGCGGCGGGACGAGAGAGGATTTTAATGACCAGGGCTTACAGGGGATATCATGTCGCTACTGATGTCCCCTCACATTTCTCGTACTTACTGGCTGCGGACCAGATAGCTTTATTCCTGATTCTGGTATGTATGCCTCACATTTACTTTAGGCTGCACTGTGTCCTACATGTGGGGCCAAAGTGCCCCCCCCCCCAGGCTGGCCGGGACCCGCTTAAGTCTGCCAGGTTGCTAAGAACTAAATGGCTCTTAGTGTCCGTCTAGCTGGTAACGGCAGTAATTTTACAGGGGGTGGGGGGCATCATTAAAAGCACCCCTGCACTGAAAGCGTGTTAGTTTTTCCAGTAACTTCCTGGCGACGACCTCCCACTGCAGGTCTTGTGCCGGATACTCGCCTATGCAGATGGGGGGGCTGGGCTGCCAGTAGTATCTGTTTTCCACCTGGATGCATGTGATGCGCATCTCGCCCTGCAGCTCATAGCCCGGATCGCACTGGAATGTCACCGCGTCCCCTGGCTCCCGGCCGTCTCCGTTGCGGCTGCCGTTCATGGGCACCCCGGGGTCTCTGCATGCGGTTGCAACGGAACCTGTGGCCGGATAGTGGGGAGGGTTGGGGGTTTAGCGAACAGGCATATCCTCCGGCTGCCAAGGTCCGGCCTTTGCATCCTGACGAGACTGACCTAACAGTCAGCCCTTTCTTACTTCTTTAATTAAAAAAGAAAACTCATAGGTTCGTTAATTTGTGTTATTTCTTCCGATTAATGGAACCGACACTCGAGGACGGGATATGAGCACTGTGGCAGAAGGTGGCCAGTAGCTTTAACTAATCTTAATGAGTCACTTTACAATTAATTTGCCGTCCAGACAGAAAAAAATTGCTTTTCATTGTTCCACAGATTAATCTTGACTTGAGTTTTTCAGCTAGGAGCCAATTCCTTTGGAAATTACAGCTTGTGGCATTAGAGTTGAAAAGAGATTAAGACTGAGCTCAGTAAACTGACTTCCAGATTAGACCAGAATAGTTAAACTCGCTCCCTCCCTACAGTTACTAGAATCTGATCCACCAAAATACATAAGGTACTGTACAAAAGTCTTTGGCAGGCAAAGGAAAAGTTCAAAGCTGTTTATCTTGGTAGTAAGTGTATCTTTGCTGAGAAAAGAAATCACAATTTAACATAATTTAACACAATAGAACATACACAAATTTATAGTAACACAATAAAGACTGATACCTTGTTGTATGATTAGAAAACATCACTTCGCTTCCCAAACCTTCCCTCAGAGGCACCACAGACTTAAATTGCACTACCATCCCTGTCAGTACATTTTCTACTTAGCAGAATAACTTAATGATGTACTGATTAGCCATACGAGGTCTGCTAGTGGAAGAGTACAAAAACAAAGCATGTCTATATTGGACGGTGGCTGCCAATACTGGGTGACTTTAGCAGAGGTTTTGAAATGGCTGCACTGACACACTTTGACAGGCATAATATCATAGTTTTGCACCAACCTGAGGATCGTTTAAACACTATTTTCTTTGACTGTCTAAGACGTTGGAAAAGTACAGCGTTTCAACATCAGAGGTGTTTTAAAACGGCTAACAGGTGCCACATCTGGAGAAAGACCCCTAAAACTTACATACAGTAAGCCTGCATTATTAAAGACTCACTTGAGAACTCGATAGCAAACCCAGACTTGCTGATGTAAAAGTCTGTCTCGAATTGGATGGTGACTTGGTTCAGCGTGCTGTGGATGCTCTCGGGAAGCAGCGACCCGCTAACTTCCCTCAGGGACATCTCGTTTTCCGGCGGCCCATCCCAGACCTTCAGGATGTCGTGGGAGGCTTCGGTGTCGAACGCCAGGAACTGCAAGCTGGTGAGGCAGGCCCGGGGTTACAGAACAACAACCGAGAGCTCATTTACACCATTTAGAACAACTGCAACAAGAGAGGCCTGTGTTTGCATAATTAGCGACATTAGTTATCACACGCACGTAACGGGTCTTTCCAAGAGTCGGACGCAGGTTCTCATGTCACCGCGAATCGCCACCTTGCCTTCATCATTAGCCAGCGAAAATATGCAATAACTGCTTTAATGACCACATCTGTTGCTAGAACAATCTAGCACGTATCACACAGACTTTTTCCTCACGCACAGCCTATCATACTATATTTCAGCTTCAATTTCTCCAGTGTGATAAGGAATAAAAATGTAGATGGCAATATTAAGTCAGTAATTTCAATTCCCACAGATCTCTCGTCCACTATACCCATGATAAGAGCGTAACGCTCCATCAGATTCCTAGAACGCGAGCCCTTCCGTAAAATCTATCTGCCTGTTAAGATACATTAGAATGAGACCACGCTAAGGTCAAATATGCTTTTATTCCCAGTGCTTTGTGTACCATTTGTTGCAAGATGAAACAAACTAGCCAAAGAATATTAAACAACATTATTGCGCCGGAACTAACATATTGTCGATTTTCCGAATTTTGATAAATCATTATTTGCCGTTTTCTATAAATTACAACATGAACTAGGGGTCCTCAGAAAGGCAATAAGTGGAGATATGATTACTAACAAAGTGTGGAGGAGACACTGGAGCCCTTCAAGGTTACTCTACTTCAGCTCTGCGAAATACTAATAAGCGAGTCTATGAGCTGCATTTGTGTCTCATCTTGTTATTACCCAGGGCTTTGGACGGGCTCTGTGCGGGGAAACAAAGCCGGCCGCCCAGCCGGCGCAAGATAACACCTCCTCAAACCAATCACCTTCAAATCCCGGGTAGCCTTTGTCGCCCGAACATGCCGTCAAACTCCTGACTCTCCCTGTTTTTTTTTTTTTATGCTTTTCCTTTATTGACAGTATCTTTAGAAAACCTCTCCCTTTTGTGGTTCCAAAGGGTTAGTTTCTGGCTGGACTGGATGAGCGACCATAGGCATGGGACGGGAAACCAGGGGGTGGGGGAGGGGGGGTCGACCTGGGCCCATGCCTGGGTGACTTTTTGGAGAATCACTAAGAATGCAGGGATGAACAGTCGCGAACCAAATTGAATCATTCAATGCAACTAAGTTAATGCCATTTGATAAAGCTTCAAAAGACTGAACTATATAAAATCTCACTTTTATAGAAGGCAAATGATAACAGCGGGTTACTCACTGAGTGTCGCGATTTTTTTGACACTGCATTTCACTGTATGTCCCCTCATCAGCAGCATTAGCCAGATCTCAGCATGGATTGCGAAGCAAAACAGTGTATTGTGAGGTTAGCAGGCTTTGACAGTGTGGTGCTGGCTGCTGTTAGCTACAGTACCAGTCAAAAATCTGGACACATTTGTCTGTATTTTAGCTGCTACTCACCTTATAGTAAAAGGCCTCGAGGCAATAAAATAATACATGTCAAATTTTGCAACGACCAAGAAAAATGTTCAGTATCTCAAAATGTTCTCAAGTTTTTTGACTCTTCAAAACAGCCCCCTTTTGCTTTGAGCAACTGCAGGCTCTTGGCATTCCTTCAAACACCTTTCAGAGGTAGCCACCTGGAATGCTTCTCCAACAGTCCTGAAGGCGTTTTCGTTTGTTCTGGGCACAGGTTGGCGATCGCGCTCTTACTCTTCGATCCAATTCATCCCAAACGAGTTTTTTAGGGTTTGGGTGGGGGAAATGTGAGTGCCAGGTCATCTGTCACAGCACTCCATGTCTTTCCAAGATAAGATGATAATACTTCCTACATATGCTCGAGGTGTCCTTAGAATCATTATTTTGTTGAAAGTGTTTCATGACTTTTGACTGATACTGATTGTTTATTTGTTGTATATGTAGATATGTGTTGTGCTTTTCTGAGCGTTCTGTAGTTCAGTACATGCTGTATGTCGCTCGCTCCTGCCCTGAAATGATGCCCTCCCTTCTTCAGATGTTTTCCCTGATCCCTGGGCAAAGCGAAGGTGACACCTGCCCCCTTGACATTCCCAGCCCCTGGGTCTTATGCCCTCACGATACCTGACGATGTTGCCCGAGTCAACCTCAATGACCCAGGTGCAGCGCAGGTTGTTGTCGTAGGGGAATGGATATCCGGGAGACAGGATGCGGCCCGACGACTCGCCTTTGAACCTCCCGCCGCATTCAGCTGAGGTACGAAAGACAGCGAAGTGTTAGGAGACTGCAGTCACAGATTTCTAGAAAACTGAGTTTCCCCATGTGGGGACCAAAAAAAAGTCAAAATAACTAGTTTTTATCACATTGTGTGGACATCAGAGGTGGAGAGTTCAGCTCCAGAAAGTAAAAATCCAGACCAAGATTTAGTTTCAACCGACCAGTTGAGCATAAAGAGTCACAGTCACAGATACTCAACTGGTTGGTTGAAACTAAATCTTGCTCTGGATGTTTACTTTCTGGGCCTGAACTATCCACCCCTGTGACTGACATTCACGTTACTGTAATACATGACTCCCATACCTCCGCCTTGACTCCACTAACATTTATAAAAGTTGATAATAAACAAAAAGTTTGGTGACGTCTGTTTTCCCTTTTTCTACAGCAAGGCAGCATCTTTTCTGGGAGAAGTGGAGTTTACGACACATCACCGCGAGGTATATTTTTCGCGGTTTACTCTCCTGGTGGTAACGTTTTCAGAGTGAGTGCAGTACTGCATTTGAAAACAATAAGAGGCGTCGCCATGACTCGGCTCCTCCCACACGGGCGATTTCACATTCCTCCCAAGCTGCCTAATGGGGCCCCTCCCAGGCCCCTGTGGGGCCCGCCATACCTTGCATAACGAGCTCATCGCTATTGTACCTCCCATTCACTCCGTTATCTAACTTTAAATAGCTGTCCACAAAAATGTATGGTCCGGACCGGCGCCGGAACGCCGCCTTGTTAATTAATGACGCCAGGCTTAGCGCTCGCATTCATTCTGCTCATTTGCATAAACTATCTACATGACAAACAATGCTCAGTTCAATGATGCTTGAATAACAAAGTTCAGATAGTGTTTGATTAATCTGAGCATTATGGAGGTTCTGTAGTGGAGAATTCCGCCCCTCCACGTTCTCCTAAACTAACATCTCGCCACATCCATTCTTCATTATTCCCGGTATCCAGCCGCTCATTATAGGTTGCTGCCTGTATCTCCAGTGCTAGCTTTCCCCCGGCATACGTGTTGCTCTCAGATGTTCCACAATATGGCAGCTTGGTAGGGAAAAGTTTACCCTTGAAATAACTTCAGCTCATCTCTCCACCTGTCTGTCAGGAAGACACACACAAAGGTCTCCACGGCTGAACTGATGTTTTTTCTCCTTTTTCCTCCAGCAGACTGAATATTTAAAATGTGTCTTTCCTTTCTCCTCCGTATACGTAACGGGGGACTGAAATGAAACCGCGAACATAAGTTGCTGATCTCGTATAAAAATTTCCCACAGTTTTATGACACACGTTTCCTTAGGCCCCGGCACATGGCCGCCACTTTCACATCTCAGCCGGTCGGCTCGAATAAAAAGTCCAGCTAAATATTTCATCTGCAATAAAAGCCATGGAATGGGAGCATTAAGGTAATGCTCCCTCTATGTGTTTTTTTTCCTCACAAAGGTCATGCTAAGTGACCTACGCTTATTTTAAATATGCCATAGTATTACTGTGACCTCTTGAGTTTGAATATTTAGAATAAAATGAAATACTACTCAAATAATAAATAACCGCAAAAAAAGGAAAGGGGAAAAAAATTATCAAACTTTACATGAGCTTAAGTAACAATGGACCTTAACAATTGCAACATCACAAAAAAATGTTAAAATACAAATTTAGTCTCCGGTTATGAAGGCTGTCACGCTTTTATAAAATGGTTGTGACATAAACGCAACTTAATATTTATCCAAGATCCATACACAAACCCTTAACATAGTCTCTAAGCAGAACAAATAAAGTTTGAGTGGCAAATAAAAATGTAGAAACCAGGCTGAGCTTGTTTATATTTTACAGAGAAGTGAAAGATGATTTTGACCAATCAGTATGGAGCAGTGGATCTACCTGAAAGAACAGCACTCTTTAAAACATGGGCAGACATGGAAATTCCATCCATCCATCCATCCATTTTCCAAACCGCTTATCCTACTGGGTCGCGGGGGGTCCGGAGCCTATCCCAGAAGCAATGGGCACGAGGCAGGTAACAACCCAGGATGGGGGGCCAGCCCATCGCAGGGCACACTCACACACCACTCACTCACACATGCACTCCTACGGGCAATTTAGCAACTCCAATTAGCCTCAGCTAATTTTTGGACTGTGGGGAGAAACCGGAGTACCTGGAGGAAACCCCACGATGACAGGGGGAGAACATGCAAACTCCACACACATGTGACCCAGGCAGAGACTCGAAACCTGGTCCCAGAGGTGTGAGGCAACAGTGCTAACCACTGCACCATCATGCCGCCGCCCCCGACATGCAAAATTAAGATTGGAAAAAAAAAATTCATACTGATGAGTACCATAAATCAGTAATTCCCGAAGAGGGGGTTGTGAGACATTGATGGACAGATGCGTGATGATTTCTAGAATATGCAAATACTTTTTTTTTAAGTTTAAAAACACCCTAGTAGTACCTGCAACAAACAAGTTTCTTTTTCTTAATGAATAAAATCCGCGTCACTTTTTGGGCCAACAACATACCATGCATTTTGCTAATCGATAAGGAATAAGTAAGGAATGCCTCAGGCATTTTGTATATAAGGACCAGCTCTTCGAAAGATAAAACAATTCACAAACACATTTAGTTGTAATAAATGTTAAATCATATTCCTGGTATGAGTAACCGATATAAAACACAAATTAATATAAGTGATGTGTTGATATTTATTTAGCCAACATTTTCTTATGTTCTGGGCTGAGATCCCATCCAAATATATGAATGCATGCAGGCTGTCGTAAACTTATTTGCTACCACAAAAAAAAGCGTGCGTAACCCCAGCATCCTAGTTCTTTGTACTTGCGTATACCCTTAAAATTATGTTGAATAACGACTTACGAACATTTCAAGTAACAAACGGCCTTTCTGAACATATCTCAATCGTAAGAAGAGGAGCGTCTGTATAAATTTACGTCTGGATTTTAAAATGAATGTTTGACAGCCATCAAAGCACCAAGAAGGGGCCTCTTCACAGGACAGAGAGGTGGCATATTTTATCTTTTTACCGAAAATTTATGTTGGGTTGCGTAGCGTTGATATTAATAATAAAATACAGAGCGGTGCATAAATAATCTGGACAGCAGCTGCCACTTTTTCTTTCCAAACCTTGGATTCGGGATATCTGTCCGACTTTGGGGTCGGAACAGAGATCGATATTCCTTCTGACTGGTAATTAAGAGCTGAGTTGGAAATGGAAGAACTCCTGTTGCTCAAAGCCGGCACATGGAAGCTACATTAACCCAGGCCTCCACAGCCAAACAGAGGAATAATGCAGCTGAATTAACAATGTCTCATTATTGCAGAATTAGGCCTTGGGACTGTGCCCTCATGGGTGTGGGGGAGGGGCTGCCGTACCTATGCAGGAGGGGAGAGGGTTGTCCCAGGCCCTCCTCTCGCCGGTCATGCACTTCAGCACGCTGCTGCCGTGGAGGGTGTAGCCAGGGTTGCAGCGGTATGTGATGGAGCTGCCGGAGAAATGCCCCTGGTCGCTGACCTTGAAGCCGAACTGGGGCACGCCGGGATCCTCGCAGTGGGACAGCTCGAAGCCTGCGGGGGCGGGGAGCGAGCGAGCGGATCTGTGACCGGAGTGAGCCAACCGGGACCCTTTTATTTCTGCTGACTTGCTCGCCATTTGAAATCTGGGGACCCCTCCCTCCCCACGTGCCCGGCTGTCTCTGCCGGGCGCCGAGCTGAAGGTCGGCCCTTTAAAAGTACTCATTAGCAGGAAATCTGACTTTAAAGTCCCAACAGGCAGGAGTGTCCATCTTACTGAGCAGGCAGAACAATTAAGATTAAGTGCTGAGTTAATTTCAGAATGTGCTTAGCAGAGCATCGCAGGCAGCCCTACTGAGATAGATGCTATTATCATCATCTGAAATCACCGCTCTCATCATGCGGTATCATAATTACGCACTGAGGAGTGAAACACAGGACAGGAATCACTCTGCTGCGTCTTTCGATTGCGCCACATCATCTCAATCATTACTTATTCAGGGTCTCATATGTGTTGTGTGGCACCACATCTGCAACAGGTTCCTCCTGCTCCCTTATGTCCTTATAAAAATGCTGGGAAAGACAATAATTGGCACTTTAAAGAGGTTTCCAGGCGGCTGTTGCTCCCAGAATTCAGCTCCGTTGAAAACTCTCATGGAAAATGGCCTTTGATATTGGAAACTGCTCTCTGGTTTCAAGTCATTGTTCCTTAGATTCGGCGCAGTGGGCCTTTACTTCGTAAACTCAGATGTGATCTGAAATACCCTCGGCCCCCAATCACACCCGCCACTCTCTCTCCATTAGCCAGAGCCTTTGTGTTTGTTTACATTGAGTTTGCGACCAAATTTGCAATTGCAAATACAAGGACAAGTTATACCCTTGAGCAAAGAACATAATCCTTAATTACTTCAACAAAATAAGTCCCTTTGTCAATGTAACAGTGACGAAGTCAAAGCTGCTATGTGCTCTTTGCTATACGACTGTAGGGAAAGTGGTTATAGGATTAAGCAAATGGGGTTGACTTTGCCTAGTTCTTGTAACGTCTATGTACACTTGTTAGCAATTAGTTTAAATCAATGGGGTCTAGACACCTACTGATTTGCGACGTTGTCCAACACTTTTTTGTTTATTTTTTACCCCTCGATCAGCTGATATCTACCCCGTTAATACCTTACTTAGCCGGTTAACCGCATGGCATTAAATCACCCCCCCCCCGGCAAAGCCCAGGCCCGAGATGGAGCCGGCCCCACAAATGGCTATTTTAATTTACCTCGCTGCCCGTCTTTATCCGCTGGCCAAGTCGCTGTCATGGCGGGCGGTGACCTCACCTTCCCCTCACACTGTACGACCTCCATTATGCAATCGAATAGCTAATCCTCCCGGTAAAATGCAATCTCGGGCAGGTGGGGATTTACTAGATTTCAAACGAGATACCCCCCAAGTGAATTTAATGGTTTGCCCCGGGAACTAAAACTCTGTCACTCTCAACATGAGAGCAGTGGAAATTGGGAAGGTGGTGGGGGCGTGGGGGGGGGGGCAGGGCATCAACACTATATAAGCCACATCCGTTTGGACAGAACCAAGGTCGAGACCAGTCACCCTGTGCCCTTCTTACATATTATACTGTACTTAAAGGCTTTCCATGCATAAAAACCCTGAATAAGACATTCTCTGTGTTGAAACTGCATAGTCATTCTCTTTGGCTTCTTAGTCTTAGTCAATGCATGATAATGTAACGGGAGAAGTTCCCTTTCAATTTTTACTGGGGCGCTTGTGGCTCGGCTTGATAAATGAGCATTTCCCACCATCACTGGGCGAAGGTGGATTATCCTCCTGCGACTTACTGGAGTAGACGAGCTTGAAGCCCTCTCCGGTGAACTCCGTGTCCGTGTAGAACTCCAGCCAGAGGTGGTTGGAGGTGCTCATGAGCGTCAGGCCCAGCATGGACGACCCCGTGAAGGCCCCCAGCACGTGGGCCGTGTTGTCCTTCCCGTCATAGATCTACACATCGTGGAAACGGCACTTCAGTCTCAAGGCTGCACAAGGCCGATAGATTGTTTGCCAAATATTACGCAACATCCCACGTCCATCCCCAGGAAACCAAACATGAAACAACACAATACAAACAATCCCTGGGGTTCCTTTACCATTGTTCTGTCCATATCTCTGTTTGAACAGTTTGACATCTTTTAAAAGCATGGTAAGCACCCCGGCATCTCTCCATGGGACGGCAGGGCGGCCTACCTTGAGCATGTCTCCCTGCGCCAGGTGAAAGGTCCGGGCAGAGATGTTGATGCCTTTCCCGGCCTGCACCTGGATGCTGTAGATGCACTCATGGTTGTTCTCGTAGTTCATGGGGTAGTTCGGCGAGAGGAGGATGCCCTCGTTGTTCATCACGGACGAGCCGCACTCGGCTAGACAGAGAAAGGAGAAGAGACGACTTCAGGAGGAAACAGGGGTTGGAGGAGAAGTGTAATGTAAAATATTGAGACGTGAATTATCATTACACATGAAAGGGGAGGTGGCTTTCTGGAGCAACAGCTAGGGAATGTTCCACAAAAAAGGCGGCCATGTGAACTCGTACATTTCACAATATCAAAGCACAGCACATGGACACTTTCTGGGAGAAAAAAACCCTGATTCACAGCGGGTTTCTGTGCGATAATTAATGTCCTCAAAGCTCTTTATTACTAAGGGCAGCGCAGTGAGGAGCCAGCTGGATCAGTACAGATTAAAGAATGGAATAACCCATCCGAGTTACATGATTCACTGTTTACTTAGAAACCCCGAGCTTGTGGGAGATCTCAGCCTGCCAATGAACGATAATAAGCAAACGGAGAGGTAATGGAAGAGTTTGGAGGAAAAGAAAGAATGGAGAAAACCGCGTGCTCCATGCTGCCACAAAAAGGCACCCAGGACCTCTGATTTATTTCACACGCCATCCGCACTTTGCTCTGCGGCGGGAGATGTTACGGCGACATTACAGGCGTCACATTTCGAATAAATCACAACAGTTACTGCCTCCATTTAGCAAATTACCTGTCTGCTTTCTTCAAAGAACCATGTCAGCATAATCGGAATCTGTGTTTCGACAAGTCCTGCCTCTCAATTAATATTTCCCACCACTCTCTCTTGCTCAGGGAAAAAAAAGAAAAGAAAAAAACCTTCATTAAGGGAGGTCATGTGACACATAAAGGCTGAATCTGAGCCTACAGCGGCACCCGGAACTGTCTCTGAGAGACGAGCGAAACTATGACTGCACTGGTTTGCAAAGAGACGCGTGTTTCACAGTCCTGGGCAAACAGGCACAAGTAAAGGCTTCGGGAGATGCTTGAGAATGCTTGGAGGAAACTCTCACCCACAACCCTCTGTGCTCTTGTCCGAACCAATTTCCGTCCGTCTCGCTCATGGCGCCTCCCCGGATGGGGCTACTTCAAGGTGCCTTGCGACAGGCGATTTAAAAGGAGGCCTGTTTGAGAGGCCCTTCAGGGGAGTGACAAACAGGGATTTTAAAATCTTTGCCAGTGATTGATGCTGGACGTGGAGGTAGCTTGGGGTCCTTCAGGGATGGCGGAGGGACGAATACTGCAGCCCCACAAGGCATACAATAAACCCAGAGCTGTTTTTTATTTTTTTTTATTCAACAGTGTTCTGGACCGGCCAGACATGAAAGGATCACATCGAGAAGCCACTTGTATCGGCTCTCTGCAAGATACCAGCAACAGGGGGTTTAATGACCAACGTCCATCTTGGTTCTGACTGTACTGAAACACACTCAGGCTCTGTAAGCCTGCCCTGCTTGTGTTATCAGCGGAGGAACGCCGTACAAGTGTCAGTCTTGCACTGGTGCCGTAAGACGGGATAAAATTTCCATCTTTAGCTGCGTTCTTTCAAAGACAGAGATTCGTTCTCCTTTCGCTGCCATAAACACTAGCCTTAACGGCACTACTTCTACTAGTGGGTTGTCATAGCAACCAAAAGCATCGCCTGTGCTGGGACTCAATTGTCGTTACAAGCAAAATAAATTGGAAAAAGAAATACTATTGTTTTCATACCGAGGCAAAGGATAATTCATATTGGTTTTCTTTCAATGACGTTATTGAAGTGGTTCGCTCAAAGTTGCCACTAATAGGTTTCCTATATCATCTGGCAGACTTGTGCCAGACCAATGTTTGATGTCTTCAAAGGGACATCTGATAAAAAAACAATACTGACCACTGCGGGCAATGAGAAGCTTTTTTTTTTGGAAAAATCTCATTTGTCTAGTGCAAAGGAGTCGTCCGGCCTGCTGCTATTTTTGTGTCTGGTGGACACAAAGGTGAGAATCTTGCAACCAAATCCACCCGAGGGCCTTGAGACCTGCGCTGGGTCACGAGAAGAACCTCCATCACCACGGGACCAAGCGGAGGCATCCTGCTCCAGGCCTCATTAAACTGACTCTTGGAGAGAGCGACCAAAAACAGCTCTCAGAGAGAACAGGTTCACAACCTCTCACAGGAAGGCAGCGCTTTCTAGAATGAACCACCAACTGTGACCGCTTTCTAGGAGAGAGATTCATACCAGCATCCCCCAACCCAAAAACGATGATCCAAATTGGGTTGAGAGAATCGTACGATCACACAGCACACCTGGTACCCAGTTTTGCCTTCTGTTTTGGGAGCGGAATCGCTTAGCACACAAACGCCCCTGGTCATCAGGGACAGTCTCTGGATGCTTTCTGCCACCTGATTATACAAAACACGAATAAACAGGGTCGGAGCTTAACATGCGGCCGCTCCCTGTAGGAGCCACCCGTGAAAAACAGAATCCGAGACGTGCCTGAAGAACGACAGGATCATTTTCACCGAGCCAAAATCCATCCGAGATGTAATTTGCCCTCCAGTCATCCATGGCAACGGTATGAATTCTTTTCCTAATGTCTGATCATTCACAGTATGGCTGGTAACTGTGGTAACAGTGTTTCATGCCTTTATGGGATGCGTGATGGACGATTACTAGTCCTACAGCTTCTGGGGTATAGATGGTAAACTGGTTTTAGCGAGGCAGGGGAAATTGTGCGCACGGTGGCGTGTTTATTTTGAGAAATCGCTCCACTTGTACCTATTTGCATAATATATTCATAAACGCACGCAGGGTTAGCGTGTACACACGTACGAGGGCGCGTGCGTACAGAAGGTACCAGCTCACTCGCGCTAAATACATGTTGAAAACTGAAAAACGGGAATGAAACAACGTGATTTATGGCTTTCTAAGGAAAACGACGGCCCTAGCGGGTGCATTAAAGCGGAGGCTTTGTGGCAGGAAACAAAGCCATTTGAAATACAGCGGAGGTAGAGTGCGATTGCTCCCAAAATTGCTTTATGATGGAAAACGACCTCCTGATCCTTCTGAAACTGGACCAATGGGAAGCGAAATCTGATGAATCTGCAATGCGGTCCTTTCAGGTCAAAAGCTAAAATTATCCAGACAGATAATCAAGTAAAAGTGAATTCCGGAATACGATTCAGAAACGGCCCAGACGCTGCTTCTCCTGACCGCACATGTCCAAGTTTGCATAGGACAACAAGGTTAACTTCGGTTTTAATTTGCACGCAATTATCCAATTAATGAACGGGCCATGAATCTTAATGTCTGGGATGAAGTACAAAGATCTTGCGCCAAGCCAGATTTAATAAATCTGACGAAGTACCTCTGAAAAACGATCCGTGGCGGCTCTTCAGTGCGAATCTGTCATTTCGGCGCAAGAGAGGAAATGGGGGACACTTATCAAGGCAGGAGCAGGATACCCGGGTCGTCATCTCCATCACAGGATACGGTGACCTATGCAGTGACGCCGCTGGCCACACCCAATCAGGACACAGCAGGGAACATGCAATCTGATTTCCTTCAAGAGCGGATTCCTCATGGCCGCCTAAGGACGGCCCTAAATTCTCAGCACATGACTAAGTGCACGCTTGATCATCCATGGCAGACATTACAACCACCTCCCCCCCCCCCCACTGACAAAGCGCACCTCAGCTGAATGAGGCTGGGTCACATGGTGACGGACCAGCTTTAGAAAAACCTTAACGAGGTCGTCCATTATTATAGCGCTGGCTGAATGCGACCAGCAGCTTGCCCCAGCGCAGCCCAACGGCACGCTCAATCCGAACATGACTGAGATCCAGCCTTCCCAGATTCCCTGCCGCTTGACTTCTCCGTATTTACTCTCGTCGGGCATTAAGTCGGGATTATGCAGCCGTCTGATGTTAATCAATGGAAATCCCGTGTTATCCATTTACACCAATTAGAAGCGACTATGCGAATCGAGAGAAACAAAGGCCTTGTATGAACACAACTGGCAAGTGGAATCACATATTCCCCCTCTGTACTGTGGAAGGAGACTTATGGAAATTATTAATCAGGGTGATACCGGCATTACCCATAATGCACCGGGAAGATGCTCCCTAATGTGGTGCAATCGGATAGCACTGATTGGTCAAGTGCCCGATTCCTGTCACGTCGTGAAGAGAAGGCGATGCAGCCAGGGGGGAAACTGGGGAGGGCATGGCGTACACCACCCTCGCTGTCGGGACTGACGGCAGTGCCGGATCTCAGGCTGGCTAATGGCAACATTACTCACAGTGTCCAACGGAATGATTAGAATCATTTTTACACGGAACTCGGGTAAATCCTCCGAGTCGGCCAGGAGTCTTAAATTTAAAGAGTGAATTAATTCTGCGAGATGGCAGGTGTTCAGAAAGCCGGTCAGAGAGACACATGCTTAGAGGATGGCTCCATCCGCTGTGCGTGCTAAGGCGGGGGCATAAACAAGCACACGCCCCCCCCCCCCCCGCCCCACCCAACCCAACCCCCAACGGAAGTCCTTCATCAGCTCCTCCCCTCCATCATTCCCACATATGTCACACGCAGCCCTGACTGCACCAGAATGAGCTGGGCATGGCAGCACACCCCGTAACTTGGGGAGGGCGAGCAGCACGCTCTTTGACAGAGAGGCCCTGTTACCAGGAACTGCACGGCAGCCCTGTAAATCACCAGCCAGCGGGGGGCGACCCCACGCTTTCCCGGTGTCCGTACGCATTCATTCGTCAGGGGGCCCGTGCACACGCTCCTGGCAAAAATGGACGCTATTTATCATAGCTCGCAGTAATGCCCCCATTTCACTGGAAAAAAAAAAGCACAAGGTAACAGTCTTTCACATGACGAGCTGACGATCTGACATCAGTCTCCTACAGGGCCTGGCTTCTTCAGCGCTGAAATATCCCAGAAAATGAGGCGGCCATTTATAACGCGCAAACAACCGCGTGTGAAACCTGCCGTTTTAATATATATGCTAATGATATATCTTAATTATTGTTGAGCAAGATATCTCGGTCCAAAAAATGAATAAAAAGTATTAAGCTGCATCGTAGATTTGAGTCCACAATAGCCAATATCTTTTTCTGGTTTTACTGGGACAATTAAATACTTCATTACTTTAGGGGAATGACCAATGGTTCTGCATTAATGATGAAAGCAAACTCTCTCCAAAACAGTGTTTATGAGCTAACAGCCAGGGAACTGAGTTGAAACTTCAAGATGTACTCAAGAAAACACATTCTTCACTGCAGGCATGGCTCCAGTATTTGTCTAAGTATCTCCCCGCTACTCATATCACTAATAAAAAATGACTGGCAAAAATACAGCTTCACACACTAAAGCAACTCAAAATGATTGCTTTGATTGTTATTGTGCAGCATTTATATTCAGACCTGATCTCCGAGAATCTTCATCAGAGACCAGTCCTGTCACCGGGCGCATCTTCGCGTACGCCCATTTAGCCATTTAGCACATGCTTCATCATATTTTGCCGAGGTGACAATGACAATATCCATACTTCTGAGAGGGATTCATTAAGCGCCGGGAGC
The DNA here is from genome assembly GCF_023856365.1 of Brienomyrus brachyistius. NCBI lineage: Eukaryota > Metazoa > Chordata > Actinopteri > Osteoglossiformes > Mormyridae > Brienomyrus > Brienomyrus brachyistius. The sequence continues at coordinate 7,608,931 of NC_064555.1, read as the reverse complement.
CACACAGGCTGGGTTTAAAATTTAAATACAGTTATGGAGGCAGAGTAAATGATAAGCATTAAACAAACGATAAAGGATTTTGCACAATCTGGGTCTAACCAGAGGTGATCCTGAATCCTGAACCCCTGTCTGAAGGCTTTCCAGGTCCTAAGTAGTCAAATATCCAGGGCCAGCCCAAACCTTTATGGGCCCCTAAGCAAAACAGATACCATCATAATGCATTATAATGGTCAGTGTAAGAATTAATAAAGCATTACAGTATGACATCTTCTACTGACAGTCATAAGGCATTATAGTGTGGATTATAATCCTTCATAAGGTCCAATGAAGGTCTCATCTATAATGCACTATAGGTACCTCTATAATGCATTATAATGGTCAGTATAAGAATTAATAAAGCATTACAGTATGACATCTTCTACTGACAGCCATAAGGCATTATAGTGTGGATTACAATCCTTCATAAGGTCCAATGAAGGTCTCATCTATAATGCACTATAGGTACCTCTATAATGCATTATAATGGTCAGTATAAGAATTAATAAAGCATTACAGTATGACATCTTCTACTGACAGTCATAAGGCATTATAGTGTGGATTATAATACTTCATAAGGTCCAATGAAGGTCTCATTTATAATGCACTATAGGTACCTCTATAATGCATTATAATGGTCATTATGAACATTAAGGATGCTTTGTACTGCATTATAAAGGTATTTATAGTGCTGTATAGATGAGATTTATAGAGCATTCATAATGCATAATAAAAATGGTTATACAGTGTTATGGTTCTTTATAAATATTTATAGGCATGTTTATAATGCTATAAACATGCATTATAATGTATCATGAGTGTGTTTATGGATTCTAATTGGCATAGAATTAAAAAAAAAAAGTGTTACTATATATATATAACTTAAATATTTCACTCTGTATTTTTCAACACCAATTATGGTGCTATTGTAGTGGAGCAGTCACCATGCGTGCGGAGATGGGGAGATGTGATAAGCGATAATCTCCCACTCGCTCCCGGCATTACCGAAGATCTACACATGCCAGGAAAAAATAGATCTAATTATGCAGTCCCTGAAAGAGCCCTGAAAAAAATCAATAGAGGGAGAATTTTGGGAAAGGGGAATGTCTGATCTGGCAGCGCGGGTTTGAAGATTTCAGAGGCGGGATCAATAAAGGAGGCGGCGTTTCTGCGTGTGGTACGTGGGCAGCATGTTCTGTCGCGGCCAGCGAGAGCCTCGGATCCCAGCGCCCAAACGGGCCAGGCCTCAGCGCAGATGGAGTCCTGCGGTTATTTCCTGTTAGACATGGCGCCGTCGAAGCAGCCTGTAAGAATCCGCGTTACTGCATGTTTATGATGCAAGACATGGAAATGCAGACAGTCTGAAGCAGGACTATGTGCTTCGCTAAAGAAGACCATACTGTAAGTGCCAGCAAACGGCCACTTAAACACAATCACTGGCCATTATTTAAGGGCACCCGAATGAAAATGACATTTGACTCTGGAAATAGTAGACTTCTTCCACGTGTCAACTCTAGTTTAGTACTGGAAACTGTGCTGGCTGCTTGCAAAAGTTCTACCTTATAAAAATATCTTGATTGCTTGAGGGAGCTGGTGGTGGATGATGGGATGGATGAGGAAGCCATCGGCTCTTTGCTCTTTGCCTTATGGATTTTCCAGGGCTCAGGGCCGGCCCTGGATGTGGACTGGGAATGCATACTGCAGTTTGGGAAAGAGTCTCCTTTACGGAATTTTGCAATCTGGTCCTTTCAGGCCGGTCCTTGGGTGACCAGCTAATCCAAGGAGGGACACTATGAGCTAGTCCAGCTTTTACAAGCTAGTTTAAAACTGAAAGCCTACTGTGCTAAATAGTTTAATTCTTCTTGTCCTCTGACTGGTTTGTTTCCTTGATTGAGAGACTCATCCAGCTGTTTCACATTAACATTAGTGACACGTGCATGATTATAGGAGACTGACCAATCAGCACACGGCAATAACTCATTGAAATCCAAGTCTTTTTAATAGAAATGGGAGTTTACAAACCCAGTCCTAGTCCATAGTCTACCCCCAGTATAGATTAGGTCGTTACCCTAGGTGGGGCAGCCCCAGTCATCTCACCTGTATCACTTGTGGCAAGGCCAAACTCACCTGACAGTCAAATGACTGTCTGCCCAGTACTAGGATTACCCCAACCCCAGTACCCCCCCCCACCATGGCAAAGTGCACACCTATCCAACATAATAGTACCTGCAACACACTTTGTTTTCTTAACTCCACAATTAACGCATCTCGATTTCATCCTCACGCATGTCAAAATGGTTAATCGGTTTGCCAAAATGGATTTTTAAAAAAAATCATGCAATATTTTATCACATAAAGTAACTTATTTCACGCTAGTGAATCAGATTGGGGTCTCACATAAACGTCACCTGCTCTGATTAATGGGCCTATGAGAGGATGATAGGAGGGCAAAGACGCTTTAAATGGAACAGAAAAAGGTCTTAAACGGAATAGAATTTCTGCATGGGGACTCAGGTTGATGTATACCTTCTTTCAAAACATATCTCCCATTTTTTGAGACATGGGGGGGAGAGAAAACAAGATGAAACAACGTTTTTTCATGGGGGAAAAAATCGGACCTCCATGGCAGATTGTAGTGAAATAAGAACTGAGGCTGGGCTTGGAGTGAAGGTCTTATGTCAAGAGACAATTACCTATATTATGCACCAGATACAAGATTACATTAGTAATACCCATTAGTCTAAATCAACTTGCGCTGTTGATGAAGTCTGCCTGGAGCCAGCCCAAGTGTTCCTTCTCAGCTTAAAACCTGCCATCAGTTCAGAGTGTATGATTTGTGAGCCAGGGTTTTAATTTAATCCCTCCCGACTGTCCGTACATTTCGCCCGAGCTGTTCGTGTGGCGCAGGGCCGCCTGTCACCCAGGTTCGCTGCCACGCCTGTCCCTGCTTCCCGTTCTTTATTTAACCTACTGACGTTTCTGATTGACTGGGGAAGAACTTGTGACTTGCGTAGCTGCCTGGAATCTATCATCTATAAATTCATGCCTTTGCAAAATGACAAAAAAAAAACTTGGCTCTTACCCATCCCCCCCGCTGCCGCCCTCCCACCCCCAGGTATACGATCGCGCAGTGTCTACTGAAGACGTTTGGCGTTAGCCGTGCTTTGGCAAGTCGTTTCTTGGGAGTGACAACAGGCCATAGACCAAAATGAAAGCACATCACATTTCTGTAACTGGACACAAATTGTCAAGCAGTTCAAACTCTGCAAAGCCCTCCGTTAAAACGCACCCTCTATGTCCGGGGCTCCTAATAAGCCCCGGTGTTTCTTTAGCTGAAATATCGTTGTGCCTGATGAATGTCTGCGCCTACATTCATTTCCCTCTCGCTGCCTGTGGGACGCACAGATGGTACAATCCTGTAACACCCGGACATGACAGAACGAATTGTAAATTACACTCTGCTTACCGAGCCAGTGTCATAGCAGGCAAATGTACAAGCGGGTACAAGGAGGAACCGGCAGCTTTGACGGGAACACAAGCTGGAACACTGATACCATAGCGTCCTCAAAGCCGAACGGAAACCAACAGAGAAATAATACATGGAAGACAAGCCTCTCCATTGTGCCTCGCTGCTCATATAACTGCTCTGAGTGGCATCTTCTCCTGAGGATACTGTATCAAAGCCTACCCCCCCCCCTCTACATTTAATTATTATCATTGTGTCTGACTTGCCTGTTAGTACATAATCTAACTGGTAATCCATGTTCACGAGGCACTGTACACCTACACCACCATAAGCAAGGTATGGGCATACCAGCAGAGGACGGATGGTGGTCTTCTAATTCAGGAAAGGCGCTTTCGAGCAGATGCTGTCCATGACTGCGACAAGCCGCCCGGAGCATTTTACGCCGTGTGCATGGACCGAGTGGCAAGTGTCCATGTGTCGTTTCACAGGCAAACAAAGAATACATGCAAATAAAAGCAAGTGACCACGTACCCACACACCTTGGCAGAGGTGCGCTCCACATCCGGCGGCCACCCCCAAGGCATACGATCTCTGGCGCCCCCTCTAGCCGGTAACCCATACTGCAGGAAAAACTGAGAGTATCACCAATGCCGAAGTTGTAGCCGTTCCGCCGCCCAAACCGTGGCATCCCTGGGTCCTCGCATGGTTCCAGATTGTATTCTGGGAAAAAATGAATGGGATGGGACAAGATGGGAAAGATGCAGATTTAGGCCTGCGCATGATTTTATGTTGACAATCTTTTGAAGTATGTCCTTTACATTAGGCATAATTACCCGTGTGCATGCACCTTTTAAATAAAATTCAATTACATCTGAGCGTTGGGAAAAAAAATATGAAACATATATCCCACCCAAAAAAAATCTATGCTTTCTATTGTAAAGGAAAGTGGGATTGGCTTGTGAATGGAAAATGCTGCCGCAGCAAGCCTGAAAGCTAAAGATAGAACTTAAGGTAGGTATATCATTCTGCATGAATCAGGGATAGATTCCTCGCACTCCCAAATCAATATCGGAACAAGCTTCTGTTGTCAGCAATATAATATGTATCCATTATGACAAAGAAGCATGCTTATCACTGCGGAAACAATCTGTCACATGACAGAATACTGGATACTACAGGTTCTCTCACAAACTGGTGCTGGGTCAGTGCCGGGAGACAAGAATTCATAGACACTTCCCATCTCAAAGTCACAGCGGAGGGTGAGCTGGGCATTCAGGCCTGAAATTTTATTTTAAAACTTTACCTCTGAATGTCGAGCTTTGATTGGTAAGTTTTCCTGTTACGGTTTTTGTACTCTGGTATACCCGGTAGCAAGGTTAGCTACCAGAGAAACACTTAAATCATTTCACATTCTATCTGGGCACTGTGAAACACGTTAGGGGATTTTACATAAAAAATCCACAGAAATCTGTTAAATCTGATGAATAACTTGACATTTGAAATGTGTTAAACTAGTGTATTTGTCCACCAGTTTACATTTTATCCTGAAAAAGGACGAAAGCACAGACACTTCTTTAGCTAAATCCTACATTGCTGCTTTTCCGCTCGGTATGGAGTGCATATCCTGTTGTGCAGAAATGTAAAATAACAGTAAAAGATCAATGGCATATCTTGATTTATGTTTCTACGCAAAAATATCTCCATGAGGACTCACTGAAATGAACATCTTTATCATGTATTATTTATCAGAGATTACTAATTCAGGACATCTTGCAGCTTAAGATACTTGGATGTGTAGAGAAGCCCTTGAGTGAAATACTAGACCCGTGTGAATTAAGGAGGCGAAAATATTCTCTGGTCCCAGGAGGAGTCTAGCACAGAGTGTGGGACCATCATGTCCGATGGAAGCACCTACCGGAAAAGGTGATGTTGAACCCCTCGTATGATATGGAAAAGTCCGAGATGAAGCGTAGCTGAGCCTTGAAGTTGCCGTACAGGCCGGCGTTGATGACGGATGGCAGGTCAGACCCCGTGAGACGGGCCAGGGGCTGAGTGAAGCTGCCGTTCTCCGTGATTAGCAGGTAGTCGTGGTGATCTTCCAGATGAAAGGTGTGAAAGGTGAACTGGACTCCTGTCGAGAGAAAACAGAGGTGAAGGTTCCGGCAAAGTAGTTATAAACTCTGAGCATCTTGCAGTTGTTTTGCTGAAACTATTAAGTTAAATTGAAATTGAATTAGACCTAGCAAAGGACAGAGCAGTAATAATGCTCCATCATACGAATGAGAGACACAAGGTCATTTAAAATAACATTTTTCATTTAAAGCAGAGTGGTAACTCCATTTCCATTCTGGACACTTGATCCGAGGGGCATAGTGGTTTTCCGTATTGAATGCATTAGCAGCCACTGAAAATGAATATTCCTGGTAACTTTCAGTATATTTCACTTGGAGCCTGAATACTGACATTTCACAGAGATGTTTCAGGGAACAGCATCAGAATCTGTATTCCGGGTACCTGGCTGGGAGGTGGCAGGTGAGAGATCACAGGTGAGAGAATCCACACCTTATTTAACTCTGGGTGTGGTCTGTTTGACTCATACAGAAAACTGCTTACAGGATTAAGGTACGGTGTGATATTTCCACCAATCAGATTTCAGCACTATCTGGGAGACATTTAAAATGCAGGAAAACAGCAGGTACAGCTGCATTTGCAACTGTTTTCCCCATTGAACCAAACATGTTCCGTGAGTTCAATGTCTTGCAAACTTGCCACTAATTATCATCAAAAATCTAAGTCATCAAAAGTGCTCACCTATGGTATGCGTCTAGTAACTTTCCATCCATCCATCCATTTTCCAAACCGCTTATCCTATTGGGTCGCGGGGGGTCCGGAGCCTATCCCGGAAGCAATGGGCACGAGGCTGGGAACAACCCAGGATGGGGGGCCAGCCCATCGCAGGGCACACTCACACACCATTCACTCACACATACGGGCAATTTTGCAACTCCAATTAGCCTCAGCATGTTTTTGGACTGTGGGGGGAAACCGGAGTACCCGGAGGAAACCCCACGACGACATGGGGAGAACATGCAAACTCCACACACATGTGACCCAGGCGGAGATTCGAACCCAGGTACCAGAGGTGTGAGGCAACAGTGCTAACCACTGTGCCACCATGCCGCCCCCGCTAGTAACTTTCATACTGGCTTTTTAACCTACATACAGAACAATGCGAACTCACAGTGCTTAAACAGTCCTTAAACTTTAATCAATGTAAAAAGGTAAATGCACTTACATTCAATGGCTACTCGATAAAAAGTGCTCCGAATATGATACTCCCATCGAAATATGAGAGCTTGTTCCGATATCCTCCTACAATCAGCAGGAATCATCCAGCCATAATCAGCAGTAATCACAGCCCTTTGTGAGGCTTGCTAAATGGACAGCAGGTGGAAGAATACGGTGGAGAGGGGGGGGTGTGCTCTACCTTTCCCGTGGCTGACTTCCACAGTCCAGGTGCAGTTCAGGGAGTTGGGGTACATTTCAGGGTATCCGGGAGACAGGATGGTTCCACGGGGTCCCCTCACGTCTCCTCCGCAGAGAGCTGGGGGGGCATGGAGAAGTATTATGTTGGGGCATTATGTGGTATGCAAGTGCTGCGCATGTTTGTACTGGCAGGACATGTTGAGAAACACAGAACTGAACCACATGACAGGCAGACTGAACCACATGACTTTACAGCGAGTGACAGATTTCAGTGGAAGATTTTCCACTGAATACATAAAATAGCTTTCCAAAAAAGAGGTGTGCTAACATCCCTTTCCAAAGATAGTTCTTGTTTAACTCCATCTTCTCCCCAGTTTTTGTTGTTTTGTTGGATTAATAATGAATGGCATCCAGATGCAGGGGAAAACATCTTCGAAACATCACCGCAGTCCAACATTACTACTTGATTATCTCCCCTTTCTGAAGACTAGCTCCCATTTAGCCTCGAGTTAGTGATGGCTGTTCCTGAGGCTGCCCGGTGAATGTCGGCCATTTTGTGGGTCACTCTGTCCTTTATTACGGGAGCTCAGTGCCCCTACGGCATGCACATCCCTGACGTGTGTCCCGTGGAGTTGCTTACAGGGCGATGACAGGCTGGGCTTGCAAAGCCTGCCCCACGGGTGTCTGATCTCATGTGGGGATCAGTTCCCATCAGCCGCAGCAGCGATCACACTAAATTGCCTTTCTGATTTCCCTTTTCAGGCAGCCTAATGGCTTGTGCTGAATTGTATTGTCTCAGGTTGGCTACCTCAAAAAAGAAAATCCATAAAAAATCAAAAAGGAGACGCAAATTACTTAAAAAGATTCATCAGAGGAGACGCGACTCCCCTTCCGTCGGCTGCAATTTACCTGAGATGTCACCGGCTCAGCAAAGCAGCCACAGCTTTGCAAACACCTCGGTGCTCACAATCCACACTGGCAATTTCACGGCGGGGATGTGACACTGGCCAGTGACAGGCACTTCACTGGAAACACTGACTTAACAGATTAGCCGCTTCTTGCAAGATGACTCTGTCACGTACTATGTGGGCGCCGCCTGGACAGATCCGCTGCTCGTTTAGAACAGCTCCGATTTAGTTTCGGGTGTTTATTTCTGGGGGGCATGATGCGGACTTGGCCTCACACTTCCAGGGTTGTGGTGATAACTTGTAGCCCCTACTGTGTGTGTTTGAGTTAGCATGCGCTAACCACACTTGTGTGGGTTTCCTCTGGGTCCACAGTCCTGCAGCGTCGCTCCATGGGTGTCTCTAGATTGGCGTGTGTGCGGTTCCTGTGATGGGCTGGCATCCCATCTAAAGAGCGCCTTGCTTCATACCCTGAGACAGGCTCCATGCTCCCCACAACTCTGTACTGCAGGAGCACTTACAGAAAATGGATGGGTCGTTTATTAAAATTATACTTAGAACTAACCAGTATTTCAGATGTCCCTGTGTAGCTACAGTACAAGTAAGAGTTCTTTGTCCTCAGCAGGCTAACCATTAGTATCATTTTTAACGGACAAAGATAGGGACACTCATCAAAAGGTACATGAGAATTTTCAGAGAATTGTATCTGAAAATGAAGCCGGCGAAACCATGACCTTAACAAACAGCAGTGGACAGTTATATATTCAGTCATAATAATGCATGTACGGTACATTGCTTTTTGGATTATTTGTACAGAGCCTTGCTGTTCTCTGACAGAAAGGTACACTATGTTTTTCTCCTTTGATATCTTCTCTAAACTGGAAGTAAGTGCCAGAGCTGTCTAAGGTGAAGGTTCAGGTGAGGGACATTTCCGAACCTCAGAAATCGGCTTCTATATTACTCTTAATAATCCCATTGAGACTATGTCCAGCACCCTGAGGTCCACAGCTAAATGACAGATATCGATCCATTGTTGTCTTGAGGGAAACATCATTATCACTTTTTATGGGGCAAAGCTTAATGTTATCTTACTCTTTCTCCTTCTCACATTTTTTTGCTGAATAAAAGTCCAATTACTTGGCTTTGGGGCAAGGCAGGGTGTGTTTACAGAGAATGAAGATGTCTGCATTTTTATCACTCTGATGCCTGAGCGCCCTGGCGACGAATCTGATTCCTGAAGCCACGTGCGGCTCATTGGAGACGCACCGTCGCATGTGGGCAGCGGGTGGCTCCACCAGTGATTCTTCTCGCACACTAGGGGCTCCTCGTGGTTCAGCCTGTAGCCGGGATCGCAGCCGAAGGAGACGGTGGACCCAATGGAGAAGTCCTGGCCGTAGCGCAGCCCGTTCACTGGGATTCCTGGGTCTAGGCAGGAGTAGGTATCCACGGTGACACCTGGAAGGGATACACATAACCCCCGAATCAGCATACCCTCATCACTGCGCAGGTCGATTACTTCTGTCTTAAAATATTACCCATGAGTGTTACTGTGAAGCTCATATATATTTTTAATATTATTATGTTGTTATATTGGCGCAGCTACACAGAAACGATCGAGGGGCAGTGTAAAATAAAGGCTGCAAGCGGACCAGACGCAGCCACTTAGCTCACTTTCGTAGTAGATCTTGAAGCCGCTGTTGGAGCGGCTGTTATCTGTGGTGAAGAGCAGGTAGAGGTGGTTGCTGCTGCTGAACAGGAACTGGGGCACCTGGGTGCCGTTGAAGGAGCCGATGAGTGGCGACAGAACGTTGGGGCCGTCGTGAAGCTCCAGGAAGTCGTAATTGAGCTCCGTCTGAAATCTGCCAGGGTTAAAAGATATTGGACAACGGACATAATTGTTATCACATATATACCAGCTCATACCAATGCTAAGAAGTGCATGTGTGTGTGTATATTAGGTTTACATTACATTGTGGGGACAAAATGTCCCCCACAACGTAATAAAAACCTGTTTTTTGACATAGCGGGGACCATTTTTCAGGTCCCGACAAAGATCTGTGAGTGCAGTCAAAAAATTAAAAATGCCAAAAGTCTCGTATTTTATTTGGTTACTTATGGTTAAGGTTAGGGCTGGGTAGGGGTTAAGGTCGTCATGTTGGAATTTGAGCTTTCCGCATAGAAATGAATGGAGAGTCCCCACAAAGATATAATTACAAACCTGTGTGTGTTTGTGTGTGTGTGTATGTGCGTATAAATCACCACAATGAGGCCAGGCAAGGAAAGAGAGGCAAAGAGCAAAAGAAAGAATGTTTCATATAGTCACGAAACCCATTTAAGACAAGAGTATAAATATCCTGACCTTCGTCACGCTTCATCGGCACGGCTGTAAGACTCGGTGACCCCTGACAAAGGTGAGGTCCATATCGATAGGGACTGCGTACCTGTCGAAGGTGATCTTGATGGAGCGGCCCGTCTCCGCCTCGATAACCCACTCGCAGCTCAGGGAGTCTTTGTAATACCCCGGCCACCCGGGGGACAGGATGACGCCACTGGGGGCCGAAAAATGGCCTCCGCAGGGGGCTGCACGGAACAGAGGGATAAAAATAGAGAGCAGAATCCAGAGTGTGGCTGCAGCACACTGTGACAAACAGATGGTGGCTGAGGTCAGGTATTGCATTTATATCAGATGGTCCTTTCACACTTTCCTAGTGACTCAGATTATACTGCAGCACATAACATTAAACAACAGGAAAATAACTTACAGAATAAATGTTGCATGTTATTAACAAGGACCGAAGGGACCAAAGAAACATTTCGTATAATTTAACAACATGCTAAGGTACGGTGGGCCTAGTCGGTTTCTGAAGAAAACCTTCAGAAAGTATCAGGAAAGTTTTTGCATTGCATTTGCAATGGAAAGTAGAAATTGTATATTTTTCAAAATGGTAAATCATCAGCATTTCTTCCTCAGAACCAACAACACGTCATATATAGAATTTTAATGTTTTTCTTCCGCCGAGCGTCGAGTTTAACTTTCTCAAGATAACATTCCCATATATTTACAAGGAATGAGAATCCCCAATGCCTCCCCTATGTAATCTCCAGTTTCCCATGAATTGCTGTTTTTTAAACTTGAATGAAAGTACCACAGTAAACCCGAGGAACAAGCAGTGCAAACCAGCCATCTGGACCCAGCGCGACAGACGGTCCGCGACTCTCGTTCCCGACCCCATCTCAGGTGCGCCTGTTGCGTGGAAATGCTGGTTGACCGCGTAGTCGAGTAGTCGTCGTCGTCGTTACCTTCGCATTTGGGAATGGGTCCGCTCCACATCACCATGCCGTTGTCTAATTCGCAGGTGATGGTTTCTGTTCCCTGGGTCTTGATGAATCCCTCCTCGCAGATCACAGAGATGGAGCTGCCCAACTGGAAACTGTCTCCGAAGCGGCGGGCGTTTATAGGGATTCCTGGATCTGGACACTCATTGTGGCCAAAAGCTGAAATCACGTAGACAGAGCAGAGAATTGCATGATTTTTCTGGAGCGCAGTGATTTTAAACGCAAGAGGCAGTGAGTTGTCACACTGGCCACGCCACAAATTAATAATTGCAATGGAATATATTGAGACGGCAGCAGCATTAACGCGTTAAGCGAAATGAGGCTCGTGGCTTCCATTACGATCGGAATCACGATAAACGAAAAATCTTTAAAACATCCAATATTTTTATTGTTAAATTCCAAATGGTAGCTTAATGTCAAGAAAAATGAAGCCAGGTTTACAGCCTTATTCATTGTCGGTTATGAAACCATTATTGTTGCATAAGAAAATTAGAAAGTCAAATGATGTACAATAAATCACATTTTATTTCATTATTTTGACATCGCATTGCCGAATTACTGCACCGCTCAACAATCCTTCATAGAACTTTCTGGAGCTGACTAATGTGAGAGGACCTGAACCGCCGAGATGGGCTCATCCCCAGAAGCCTCTGAGCTCCCACCTCACCAGCCTCCGTGATGATGATGCTTTTAAAAATAACTGATTTCTGAAGGAGTAATTTTTTCGCTTCTTTGGCTCCCTCACCACCACACGGTATCCAGAGACGGGGAATTACGGCACAGAGTGTTATATAAACACACGGCGGACACCAACTCCCAGCTGTTTCTGAAGCTGACACCTAAAAATTAAATAAAAAATAAAAAATACCTGCAAGCTCAATGGCAGTCAACTGCAGTAACACCACTCTGTCATATTGTGAAGAATATATATATATATAGATACTGCCTCAGGGCAAAGTACACAGTGGTAGAAGTGGCACAATGAAATAGGCTTGTGACCAGAAGGTTGCTGGTTCAGGCCCTAGGAGATTCCCAGTTCAGGACCCCTGCTGGGGTGCTATTGAGCATGCAAACATTACAGCAGTGGCTTAAACCCCCCACAATCCACGATGCATATTCGGACTGGGTCTATGTGGGACACAGAGCTACTGTAAAGTGACTGGAGGCTCGATCAAAAATAGTGTTTGAGAGCACCAGGTGTTTGTAAGAAAAAAAAATTACTTCTTTTTATAAACCCTTTCTTTCAAAGCAGGTTCTACTTCATCTTCATATTCTATGACGTATCCTGCAGGTATGTTCGAAAAATGCGCAGGATGGGTTCTGAAAATTTTTACGTCTGGGCTAGCATTGGGGGTTTTGGGACACTGTCTTTCTACAACAGCGCCGGATAACTGGAATCCTGGAGGACGGCTGCACCCTCAAAAGGTTTGTGGTGCAGACGCCGTTCTCCTTGACTGCCAGCACGTCCTGTTTCGGGGCCTGACAGCCGGCGTCTGTGGACCAGGTGCACGTCGCCGAGGAACAAATGTAAGACGGTCATCCGATTAACGCGTCCAAAAGCCCCATGGGGATACGGCACACAGCAAGCATGCTTTGCCTAAATATAGCTCTGACTCAACTTGGTGCTATCCTAAAGCTGTGAAGCCGATGGCGCTAAATTCCCTTAAACGTCACGCTAAAGCCAAGCCGACGGATGTGAGTCTTCAAATGAGAGTAGAGCCTCGAGCCCCATGTGACACTCGTCAGAGAGGAAATCTAGAAGCAGTCAATCACGCATCTGACAGCGCCTCTACAGACAACATGAAACAGGGCTGTCATTCGCACAAGCGACCAAGGCCTTACAATGCCCCTAATGACTTCTGTGTGATGGTCACAGAAGCCAGGGTGTTTTTAGGCACTGGATGAGTTGTCATGACATTTCACAAATCCTTAAAAAGTAACATCTATTAGCGACTCTCTGTTGTATACTATAGTCATAGATGAGTACTCTCATGGGTATTATAGAGCCACGTACTGCTATGCAAAGCCAAATTATTTTGGCATTGATCACAAGAATCTAAAGGATCACTGTCAATCCAGAATTTGGAATTCATTTAGTAATTTAACAATCAATCCATCTTTTATACACACTTGTCCTATGCAGGGTCTGGAGCCTATCCTGGAAACACCAGGCACAAGGCAGCGAATAACCCAGGATGGGGCGCCAACCTATTGCGAGGCACACACACCATTCCCACACACAGACAACTTGGGAACTTCCAATCCTCCTTAGGATGTTTTTTGGACTGTGGGGGGATACCGGAGTACCTGGAGGAAACCCCACCATGACACGGGGAGAACATGCACACACATGTGACCCAGGCGGAGACTCGAACCCGGGTCCCAGAGGTGTGAGGTAACAATGACCAACCATTGCACCACCGTTCCATCCCCTACAGTAATTTAACAATAATAGAATTAAATTTATATTTTATAAACATCAGTATTATATGCCACATGCATAGTGTAGTCAATATTACTGCCACAGCTGGCTTCAAATCGATTCTCCGGCTAACCCCGGGAATCACTTGAACAAAAAGGAAAAACAAGATGTATCATAACCACAGCAGTTCAGTGCTGAAATAAACAGTTTGAATAATGCCTAATTTGATCCTCGTGTTATTGTGAGTTATTGTGCATCACGAACACAAAAGTCAATTTGAGAGTTGATAGAACTCCTAAATGAGATACACGTGTTTTCTGCATTTCCTCTGCATCAGAATAATTTCCAAAAACAAATGAATGTGAGGGTCATGAGTCCTTTTCTATTTGTGAGGACATGCCATTTATTCCGAGAGAACAGTTGAGCAGCGTAGGAAAGTCTATAGCGAAGCTGTTTGCAAATCGGCAGCTTTCTGCATTTCAACGATGCTACAGTATGTGGTCATCGAAAGTTGTTTTTAAAACGGTGGGAATGACAGAAATTGTTAAAAAAAAATTGTAATTCCGCGATAAAGTGCCACTGGTTCTTTTTTTGGGATTCCACGTCTGAAATCAGGCCAGTCATGGATCCCCGCAAATCGGCAACACAGAAACATGGAGGTCAGCGGAACGGGGCAGCTCGAATTGCGAGTGCACGAGCCTGGCCATATTTCACAAAGCCGGGCATCCCCAAGAGATGCGTCTGGGAGGAGACGACATAAAACACCTGGCGGCTGCCTGGCAGAGGCTTTTGTTTGGTGTTACACTCTTGAAAACGGTGGCCACACTGACACTGCAAGCTTGACAAGCTCCATGCTGTGCCATTGCGTCGAAGCGCTCGGCACGCGGCCTGCCACGCTGGTACCACATGCTCGCACTCACTGCTGTAGGTGATGTTGAAGCCGCGGCCTGACATCGAGTGATCCGCCTGGAACTCCAGTCGCAGGATATTGGTGTTGCTGGTCAGGTGCGAAGGTACTTCGGCCCCGGAGAAGCGGCCCAGCACGGCCGAGTCGAGCAGCTCGCCATCCTTCACCGTCAGGAAGTCGTAAGGAGCCTCGAGGTCGAAGTCGTTGAAGGCCAGGTGAATCCGGCTGCCCGGCTCCGAGATGATCAACCACACACAGTTCAGGTTGTTCCCGTAGCCCTCAGGGTAATCGGGTGACAGCACCGTTCCCATCGGAGCGGTGAAATTCGACAGGCACGGAACTGTGTAGAGAGGATGATAAAACGGATGAAGAGACCTTGAACAGGAGCCACCATTTTTTAAATGCATATTTTTGTTCTCACACATGGAATCATCTCGGTGCTTGTCACAAGCCTTTGTCTGCGCACCCCCAGACTTTTGACTTTATCTCGAGTTGGCTGTATTAGCCCCCTCTCAGCTGTTTAATACGCCAACCTGTGAGCCTCCCATGCGCGTGTGAAGGGGCTGGCCGTGTTTATTTAGCACGATGCCCGTTAAGTGGGGATGTAAACCAGCTGTGTAAACAGTGGCACCAGCACTGCAGCACTCCAACAGCCTGTCGATGGAATTATGCAAATTAAAGTGTTTGAAAAAGGTCTTATACATATATGTTACACTGATAATTGGTAGATCAGACTTGGATGAAGTGAACTGCATGACTTCATCATTTACACCCCTCCTGTATTGAGAGGTTTTTAATTGGTCTGTGAATGACTGTATTGTTGCCTGGCAGGATCTATTTCTGTATAATCCGGTTTAATCTGGTTCTTAAACCACCTAACTAGGCCGGTTAACCGGCCAAATACATGGAAGAATTAATCCAGAAACGTGACCATGAGTCTGTCAAGTGTTATTTCCAAAAATAGCAATGACTCTGTGAAGAACATTTAAATACAGGGGCAAGTAGTTACATGTTACATTTTTATTAATTCAACACATGCTTCTGTACGAAACTACATTTTTATGGAAAGCAGGGTCAGGTAATTCCTGGTACACATAGAATTAAGAGCCAAGCCCAAGGGGCCAATGGTGAAATAATTTTGGCAACCCTGGGATTCGAACCAGTGACCTTCTGGTCACAGCGTCCTAATCTCCCAAGACACACACCTCCCCCATGAAACATGAGAACATAGTTTATATAAAAAATATTATATTTCAATATATAACATTACGAAAAAATGCTGAAATAAGTACTAAATTAATCATTTAATCTATGGCTGTCAGATTGTCTCATGTTTAGATCCATCAGGCCTCTTGTCTCATGTTATTCGGAGGGTTCTCTCTGTTGCACCTGTACCTAACTCTGCACCCCCTCAGTGAAGAGTCAGCCATCCTCACTATGAGCGGCAGCCCGTACTCACAGATGCAAATGGGGATGTTGGCTGACCACTGGTTGTTGTTCTGACAGGAGATTGTTCTCTCCCCGATGAGCTCAAACCCAAACTGGCACTCGAAGCGCAGCACGTCCCCATTGGAGAAGCCTGTCCCTTCCCGAATCCCGTAGAGGGGGGTCCCTGGGTCACCGCAGCTCTCCTTGTCGATCTCTGCGAAGAAAAATAAGAAACCAAACCTTCTGAGCATCTGCGCCCGTCGGCGAATTCACTGATTTCAAGCGGCAAGAGCGACTCACAAAGAACGCAGCACCTCTCATACTTAGGGAGGGCGCCTCTAATTTATCGATAAGACTGCTGGTAGCAGGAAACCTTCTTTATTAACAGCAGAGTGCAGTCAGGAAAGATGGACATTTCAGGAACGGGAGCTCACGGATACACCTGCACGAACGGAGAGTCTGAAACTCTCCATCCCCAAAACGTTTCCCCGTCTCACACCAGGTGATGAGCTGGTCCTGCATAATTTATTGCGAACATGGAACATAGCCGTCGCGGATGCATCTGGATGCACTCTTCATGCAGAATCCCATGCGTTGCCCCGACCCCGTGCACAGACATTATATGTCATTTAAGTAATTACTGACCACGAAATCATGCCTAAAATGTAGGACCTTCCCAGCATCCTGCAGAACAACCTCGATAGTACGCAAATTAGTTCTTTAAACACATACACAGGGTAGGGCGAGAGAGGAAAAAGACCTAAAACGGAACTAGTGTTGGTCAGCATGTTATTGGGATTTGCCTCGAGTTATGAGAACAGCCGCGGAAGAAAAAGGAGATGATATATGGCCTTAATTCCAGCCACGACATTGCGCTCAGTCCTCCCACTTTCCCACCTGGGCTGCTTGGCGTGGGGGCGTGGGTGATGCAGGTTAGAACATATGTCCTGCTTTGTCTTTTCGGACAATAGAAAATTGAGAGCAAATAGCTTTAAAATCCACATTCATCCAAATCATCTCTGAAAATATTGCAGCAAGAAGGTTCTCTAGCCCGGGTGAAGCATTTGAAAACGGTGATAATTAGCGTCCTCTTATTAAAAAATATGCACAGTATGTACGCCTTATAGCCACCAAAAAAAAAACAGACTTTAGCTTACGTCATATCCGAGTGCATGAGAACGGCACAGAAACTACGCGAAGGGGACGAGGTTTTCACCAGAAAGACGGCCACAGAAAACTAGAACAAGTTACGAGGTTGTTTACAAGGCGAAAATAAAGTACGTCTGCCCTTCCTGTGGGTGCTGAATGCATCGCGAATTTGTTACACACAGAAATGAACACAGAGGCCGCAATAAGGAGCATGTGATGCTTGTACCATGTGACACAGGTAACTGTAATTATTAATAAATGTGTGGTGTGAAACGGTTGCCGCTAACGCCAGATACCTTAATGCTCCTGAGCGCAACCCGTTAACCGCAGCGGACTGTGAGACAACTGGCTAAAGAGGGAAAATGTGGATACGAGACAATAAATAACCGCTGAGAAGTAGCAAAATTACACCATAATTCCCCATTTCTAGCTGATATAAAAGAATATTAAGATCTCATCAATAGCGCACGATTTTCCAGACATCTCATCTAGGCTCATAAAATACATATTAAATTTGCAACCAAATCAATGTCCCACATATTTCACTAATGGATCCTGGTGGCCTTAAATCTGCAGATGGACACATACTGTATTCTTGCATTTCCTGCATTTAGTATCACTGCAGAAAATGAACTGTATTTTTTTCCATGTTCGGCATGATATCACAGAATTACCTGAACCCACTCACCATACTGAGCTGCTATTACTCGTGGAAAAACCAAAAGCCTGTAATCGCAGCATAGAGAGCATGGACTGAGGAACTACTGGGCTCCACGCACCCAGAAGCACTCAGAAGCAGACGGGACCCGGCTGGGCGTTGACTATGTGCCAAAAGATATGCAGTGCAGCTAAAAAGACCTTATAAAAATGATCAAAATGAGAGATACATTCCATCAAATGGCTCTTCGCTTCCCTGTAACAAACACATGAAGCATGACCACCATCAAAAGAAAATGTCTGCCTGAATGGTAATAATCACCAAGATAATTACTGCAATGCTTCTCAACAGAAAATTGGCTTAATAATGAGCATCATATTAGGCCTGTTCTGCGCATCAGTTAATAAAACTCTTTATCAATAATAAAAAGTGGGACCTCGATTCCCCACTTCGCGCATCCTATTTTGGGCCTGAGTCTATAAAATCCACTTCTGCAAAAAATATATTATACATTATTCTAATGGGTTTCACTAGTTACAGTCAGCCTGCTGAATATTTGGTCACGGACGTCAATCCCCTCATTGTGCTGGATAGAGGGCTCCTCTCACAATTGTTTTTTTTAATAACACTATACAGTATTACTGAAAAATTACCCACTCATCATGTGACTCTTTACCACCTGGTTCTGCTGCCTCCGGAGGCAGCCTGTAGAATTGCTCCCTGATCCCATTAGTCTATGCACAGTCAGTCCTGAACCGAGTTGAATGGCACTAATATAATATCCAGGCAACAAAATGCCAAAGACACGAGTAAAAACACCATGTGTCATGCGCCATTTGTGAGATCACTACTGGGGATACTCATGAATGTAAACAAACATGTTTTCTCTTGAGTAAAACTAAGTTTGACTCCCTGTGGTGAAACCTGGTGTTTTATTTTTAGAATCATGTTGCTGATTTACCAGGGAACTATAATATACTGAAAATAAAAATATATATCTAAAAGCTAAATTCTTGCTCCGTTTTGATGCACTTGCTCATGACTATCATAAAACCGGCTTTTTTGCTGTTGTTATCCCGCGTGGGAATGGATCGATTTTCACTGCAGGACAGCAGCTCAGTTTAGAGTCTATTGTGATATTTAAGCCTGGCCTCTTTCAGGAGCTTTTGATCACTCCCACCACGAGTCTCAGTCAGGCCCGTCCCTAACCCACAGTGGCCAGATCGACTCCTCCAAGACTGCTCCACTGAGATACTGAGCTCATTTACACCGGTTCTACACATCACACTGTGAATTATTCTGCTCTAAAGAGAACATAGAACTTCAGCGTACTGTGAAGAGACAAGTTTACCGAGAGAGACACTGCAAGCATACAATGAAAGTAAAGTAAAATAGCACAATATAATATTACTTGAGGTAGGAATTACTCATTTCATGAACCCCAAGAGGAATTCCGTTATAATTTGCTGTCCAGCATAACGATTGGAGAAAATAATCACAAAAAAGAAAACAAAGTCATACCTTTTCAGTTACTACAAATCCAACCAAGGCCCATCTTTCAAAAGTAATGACATCAGATTTCCATTATATAAACAAAACAATAGCTATACAGATGGGATATTTCTTAGATGAGACAGTAGCTGTATGATGATGAATCACTCTCAGAAACATCTAGAAAAGATTATCTAGTTGTTATCAATAATGTTCTGTTCGGTAAGACTTTCTTCAGGCTAATTTTTTTTGTCATTTTCTCACTGAAATTCTTTACAATAAACCCCTAATGGAAATCAGCATCACCTGGAAATAGACCATTTTCTCAGCAGAACAGCAATTTATGACATTTTTCCAGGCTTTCAAAACCCTAACCCTGCACCAATTAACAATCCTGCCCATTTCCCACAGATTTCCTTTCGAAAAGGATCAAATGTATTTATAATTGCGTTTACAGAAAATTTTCTTTCAAAGAAGGTTCTTGGATACATATGTTGGGAGGTGAATAGCTCTCACCGGTTATCACGGTGGTATATTCAGACCTAGAGTGCCTTGCTACAGTAGTGCAAACGTGCAGGGCACATGGCGTGTTACTCGCTGCCTGTTCCTCATCCATCAGGACACCTGTCAAGCGCGTACACACATGTATAAAACCCAAACGCTGGAATTATTGAAACTAGGCGGGACTCCATTTGAGCTTCCTGTTCCCATTGTTAGGTGAAATAAATGGACGCTGTAAGGCCTCGTCTCTTAAATGACTCCTCGCATGGCACACGGCGAGCATTTATCGTTATGAATGGTAATGGTTGTTGGGCAAAATCTAATTCAAATCGCAGACTTTTCCTCTTTTTTCAGGAGCATTATACACTGATGGCGGTTAATCTATTTATTCCTTTTTTTCGTGTATTCCAACTCAAAGGAATTTCCCCTCTCTCTCCACCTAACTCTCCTGCCTTCATTAAAGGGGATGACATGCTATTCATCACCCAGACATTAATTTATTACAAAACCTTGAGCAAGGGGAAGATAATCAGAGATATGTATATAGAAATTGTACCTTGTGTTCAGCGGACATAGCTCGTATTTGATGGATGAAAACCAGCCAGCTTCAGCCGGGTCTCCTAAAAGTAACTGATTTAGGTAATAACTTCCATATGGATCTCAATTGCTGTCTTTTAGTTGTCAGATGTTGCTATGAAAGGAAGATATTTTTATTGAACTCTCTGCCCTTTAAAAGGTGTCAAAAAATGACACCAGTCACCGGCTCAGCAGTCGGAATTCGATCCTTGTGATTACACGGCAAGCAGGCGGGTAGGTAAAAGTAGGCGGCGAGGTAGGAGAATCAACAAACAAACAGAGATTCATCTTGAAATTGAGGAACTGCATACAGGGGTCTCGGCAGGTTAAACGTCACACTTGATCCCGATTGCCCGGTGCTTCTCCAAAGAAAGATTAGTCCGCTCCCCTCGAAAAACACACATATTTATGAGACACTGCAGATGAAAGCAAGGCTCCCCTAATTAATCCCCTCTTGTGTTGATTCATGCCGATTCACATCCAGTTTGTAGCTGGAGGAGGACACAGGCTGAGCCGGAGTATGAGATTCAAGGGCAACGGCAGTAAGGTACACACTTAACCAGCCGAGGGTTCTCGGTCAGCGGCAGGAGAGCCTCATGAGGAGGACAGTGAATAACTCACAAGGACCTACCTGAAATGTCATTTATTTACTTTACTGGAGAGTGTGAATTCTGAATAAATAACCATGAAAATAATGAAACTACGGGAGATATAAATAACAGAATGTCAACGTTAAGTATCTCCCAAGCCACGAAACAGGGGCATTTGCAGACCTTTCGAAATGATCTTGATGCCATGCCTGGCACTCACGGGGGGCACCAGGAGGACCCACCAGGACTGAGACCTACCTTTGTAGTTGATCTTGAAGCCAATAGACCCCACGCTCTCGTCGGACTGGAGGTGCAGCCACATCTGGTGGGTCATGCTGACGATGAGGTCAGGAACGAAGCTGCCCGTTAGGCTGAAGACACAGACGAACCAACCAATCGTTTAGTATTTATGGTCACATAACTCATAACAGGAAAAGCATCCTGGCTGAAGTGCAGCAAAGAATCAGGCATGCATAAAAAAGGAAAAAAAGAAAGGAGGAAAGAAAGATGACATTTGTGAAAACTTGTGAGGTCACTTGACTCACCCTCACGGGACAGGGATTAGTTCTGCCCCCCAACATATAACTTAATAAGTCAATAATTACACATTAGCGGCAATCCGGGTAGTGATTTTATGGGTAAAACGGGCAGTGTACAAGGACGGCCACCAATAAGTACATGTTCCACAAAAATGCTGACGGACTTACACTTGCAGTATCGTCTTGGGATCACCGACTTCCCCTCCATCTCCGATGGTTAACGTGTCGTAGCCAATTTCCAGGTCAAACTCCTCAAAGTTAATCTGAATCACCTGTCGCGAGACATGAGGCACAGCAGTGTGAGTCAAAAGGCTGCAGTCCCAGGCTACAGGCTGCGGTCTCAGGCTACAAGCTGCGATCTCAAGCTATAGGCTGCGGTCTCAGGCTACAGGCTGCGGTCTCAGGCTACAGGCTGCGGTCTCAGACTACAATCTCAGGCTACAAGCTGCAGTCTCAGGCTACAGGCTGTGGCCTCAGGCTGCAGTCTCAGGCTACAAGCTGCAGTCTCAGGCTACAGGCTGCGGTCTCAGGCTACAAGCTGCAGTCTCAGGCTACAGGCTGTGGTCTCAGGCTACAGGCTGTGGTCTCAGGCTGCAGTCTCAGGCTACAGGCTGCGGTCTCAGGCTGCAATCTCAGGCTACAAGCTGCAGTCTCAGGCTACAGGCTGCGGTCTCAGGCTACAGGCTCAGTCATCACTTCCACATGTCTTTTTGATATGAGTGCTAGCCGCGCGTGTCAAATTGCATTTAACAACCACCTTACAATAATCAGTAGGGACATTTAGCAGGAAACAAAGAGAACATATTTATAAGTATTTCACAGAGCAACGCAAAAATAATTGATGGACTCAGGTGTTCACCTGCTGACCGTAAATTGCAGAGTAATTTTATAATAAGAAATACATTTGACAGCCATTTGACACAGCTTCCAGGGTAATTAGTGGTTTGGTCAAGTTTAAATAATTAAATAAAAACACATAAACACCAGGATACACATACAGTATACATTTGCAAGATTTTAAAAGTAGTCAGACAAATAAACAGCTGATGTATTCACTGGCCCTAAAGTACAAAACAACAAAAAATGTGAAAATGCAAATAAACTGAGAGATGAGTTTTTTTTGTGTTTTGGTGAGTGTTTTTCAATTTTCTTAATGTGTTTCAGAGCCAGGTGACCTTCTCTAAACCGTACTCCAGGCCACAGGGGGCAGTATATCGCATGCTAATTAAGGGATTTAGTTGTTTTTCATCTAGAAATTTTATTCTTTTGTATTTGCCACCAGGCACGGTCACTTTAAGTCAATTCAACTGACATATCAAAGAGTGTTTGATACTCTAACTAATGATTTTGTCGTCAGATGGCTCACTTTCGTGCCCATTCGTAGTTCGCAGGAGTTTTACACTACAGACCCCACAAAGCTAACCAACGTGAAACTGTCTCCTTCACTTAACAATTGCTAGCTAGACCAAAAAAACCTTGCAGCTAATGCCAGACTCCCTTCCAAACCCATAGTGTAGCTAAATTTGGAGATTTGATTTCTTCTTAATGACAGTTAAGCGTATCTGTCCTACACAATAAATGAACAAAGATAAACTTCGGTAGTGGATGTATAATACTCTTCCAGGGCTTACAGTATTCCAGGTTTTTACAAAAGTGCCGAATACAACACACTGGCTGACATTCAAAACTCTAAGGAAAAAGAAAAAGCAAAAAGAATTCAGAAAACAGAAAAAAGACATTTAAGAAACAAACAAATTATGTTTCGTTTTGACATTTTCTTAGCCTTTTTGCACTTCATGGCTACTGTAAATCTCATTCAGAACAAGACGAATATATGAAAATCAGAAAACGTTGATGAACCGCTCTCATAAAAGTCATGCTTTTCACAATGGTGCAGAGGTAGCTATCAATCTGAACACTGCGCTGTGTGTTATACACATCCATCCATCCCGGTTATCCAGGGTCGTGTTTCCATGTGTCACGGCAACCTAATTTCCATAAACATTACATTCCATCCACATCATACATTTTTGTCATATTAAGTATTTATAACTATTTTGCCAGAATGCCTTGAAGAACGACAGTCTGCCTATGCACATATACAGTACATGCAGAACACCGCAAGAAGACACAGCCAGCACATGGATTTGCTCTGTGATTAAAGGGATCTGAAAGAGGGTTTCTTCCCCACTGTGCGATTCCGGTGTGGGAGATTTGGCAGAACAGGTCCTCCTCGTACTGCAATACCGGCACGGGGCCCATAACTCCGTTTTAGGGTGTGCCGCCCACTGTTCCTCCCTATCTGTGCGACCCCCACGGCCGCAGTGCTGTGATAAAGTCCAAATTTCAGGCAGCCTTCAATTACTGCTGCCTGAAACTGGCAAAGGGGGCAGTGGGGAGTTCTTTACAGTCTGATAAAGGTCCCCCCCCCCGCCCCCCAGGTCTGCGAGCGTGGATGTTCAGCTGGAACGCATTGCAGTTTGCGGGCCTACATGAGGGCAGCTCCACTCGTGCGCCTCAACCTCCTAACTCTGTCAAGACTCCCAGGAAAAGTTCAGGCAAACTCTTTGCAGCCCTGTCGACCGTCATGGCCGCCTCAGCTGAGTGTGCTCATCGCCGAGCTGTACATTCGCTGGCTACCCTTGGAGTAGAAAATAGCGAATGTGAGGGGAGTACCTAGTTCTGCTAAATATGTAAATCCGTGTTGTCCCATCAGCATAAAAAGTGCAGCGGCACACCAAATCACTAATACTCATAAATTCATTATAGTTATACATTTTTTTTTTAAAGCCCCACAACTTAACTGCATAAGCTGCAGAAAGATAGATGTTGAAAAACATAGTAATAATGGCAGCATTTTAAAGGTGATATTACGATTTGGCCCAAAAAAAAAAATTACATTGGAAACTTGAAAATATGCACACACATTTTATGCAAGAAGAAACATCTTTTTGGCCTTAATTATTTTGGTCTCTCTGCAGTACAAGAACCACATGGGGTAATTAGCTGGAAACAGCAGATTCAATTCTCATATTCCCCTTTATACTGAGATTCTCAATATTCCCCAGCAAGGCTCAGGACGACTAGTGCCAAGGATTCGTCTGGCCTTTGTTCCATCCAAACACTTAATTATGTTACTGGATCAAACATTAAGCCAAATTAAATATGAGTGACAACGTTCTCACGCCACAAGACTTGAGAGGCCATGGAAATTCGCATAATTATGACTGCATGAGAGGGTGAGCCCCCACCTCCGCCGCTGAGCTTTCTGGTGTCTGTGCACTGCAAATTTTTCATCGAGTTCATTCTTTCTCGACAATTCATTCTTGCTGCTACCAAACTCTGCAGCATACAGTATATTTAAATGAGGAGACTCTACCCGCCTCTCTTTACCTGCAATGAGAGTCCTTGAAAACAGCGACTCAGCAGGTTAAACAAGATTTTCACAAGCAATTATTTTTCCATTTCTCTGAAGAAGTCAGCAAGGTCCCTTTGTGCTTCTCTTTCATTCATCTCGCTTACAAATCTGCACAGTTGAGCAATGGATGCGGTTTGATGTTTATAATTACATGTACGGACCAATCGATATCTGAATGAGTACCTCAACGTTACGGATTGCAGATGACAAATCAGAGCTCGCAAATAACGAGATGAATTGTGTCCGAAAAATGTACCTGAAACAAAAAGATCTGCTGCAAAGTATGGCTTGCTGACTTCGAAATAGATACCACATCTTTAAACAAAATGTAAAAAGGAAATTATGCAACAAAACAACAAGAAACAGGTCCTTTAAAATTAATGAGAGCTGGGGTGTATTCGGGAACTGCACAAACCTATCAACCCATCCATCCATCTTCCAACCGCTTATCTTGGTCAAGGCAACCAGGAATCTATACCAGGCAGCGCAGGGTGCAAACTGACACAGTCACACACTACGAGCTATTTAGAGACAGCAGATATAACTTTGGGCCGCGAAAGGAAACTCAGCCATCAACGGAACGTGCAAACTTGACACACACACACACACACAGAAGAGGTGAGATTCAAACCCTAACCCTGCAGGTGTGAGGCACCAGTGCAGCCAAACCACGGCACCCTTACATTAAATTACGCCATGGATAAATAGGGTTAGTGGTGGACGGAAAGGGCATGTTTTCGTTTCCAGTGAGGAGTTCATTCTTTATGAGAGAGACCATTACTCATTTGAAGCAAATCTCATATACGAATATAATGCTGTTGCCACTGTTTAGGTATAAAATATAGGGAGGCACACACACACACACATACAGACACACCTACATCAGTTACAACTTGGACGCAAGCAGGGACAAGTGGAATTTTCACTTTGATTAACGCATTATCAAAAAAAAAAAAAAATACAAGAAGCAGTTGCTATGGAAACAGGCTCAATCGAGTCTCTGAATCTAGTTGGTGGCCCTGATCCTGATGGCAATGGCCGTTTGGAGGCTTCTGCACCAAGTACTAAGGAGCCATTTCGGGGTGGGGGCGGGGGGGGGGAAGAAAGGCTTTCTCAAGATATTTGTCATCAAAAGGTCATAGCTCAGATGTGAAGTCTTGGGCAGATGTTAGAGAGAAGATGTTGTTATGTACTGTAATGTCATTCTCTGCCTGCAGATTTTCATGCTGTGATGGAACCTGGGCATAAGTCATGTCCTATATGTTTTTATTTCGCCTTTCTAGAGAGCAGTGAATCCTGAGTTCCTTCACACGTGACAGACAAAGTAGGGTGCAAGTACCCCCAGCATCCCCATCACCATATTATGGGTTGCTGGGACCATGTCATGAAGCCAGTCCTCCTGATTCAGGTCACATGATGAGGTCGCAGCCTTTTCCCTGCCCATCCGAATGGCTGCCCGAGTCCACTGGGAAGGAGTGGGTGGTGAGGTCATGCTGCCTCGGACCATTCTGGCCTGCCTGTGCGCGGTCTGGCCCGGAAGACTCTGCCGCGGGGGGCTAGGTGATGGACCGTGCGGCAGGTGAACAATCAGGACCCCAGCACCCTCACACGCAGCATGTCTGATTGCTCCCCCCCTTTTCCGTCCCCCCTGCAGCCACTACATACAAATATCCAGCACTTTTGAAATCCCCAGGCCTCCTTATCATCTGCTATTTCCATTTGCATGAAATTACTTATTTTGGCACACGAATTATAATTATATACCTCAAACACAGACAATGTTTCATGCGGGATAAATAATTCATGGCTTTCGTGTCTCAGTGCAGGAATGCCTCAGCAGTGGAGCGTATCGCGCGCGAGTCAAACAGGTGACATTTATACTTCCCACGGCTGCTGTGCCGTTTACGCTGTGCTGTGTTTACGCTAACCAGGCACTGATTACCCACAATCCCGCAGTTGGCAACTGCACACACAGGTTCCCGCTCACGTCAAAAGCCTGACTCGCACAACCGGAAGTTAAACGATGAACCTTCTTCTGAATACTATCAGTGGGCGAAGCCTCAAACGCTTCAACTACTAGTAAAATTGTGAAACTGCTGAAGGACATGCATGGTTTTTACCGTCTGAATGCAAAATTCTGTGATACATGCTTAAAAAGAGTAACAATGTGACATTTTTTGGCAGCTTTGATCACCTTTACGTCGTTAAATGCCCCATGACATTGTCCTGAATAAACAGCTGGAATGGATCGATGGTGAAGGGCTAGAACTGCATAGAAATGCATCGAGTAGTAGCACAGCTGTGAAAAGGGATGGGACACATGCCAGCCGCTGTTTGTTATGCGAGAGCAGTGCAGCGGAGGTGAAAGCTGTACCTTTAAGCCTCTCTAACTCCCATTTTAGAAGCATATGCAGTTTTTATCCAGCCACATCTATTTAGAATACCTAAAAATTTGGCAATATCATTTAACAAGGGGCAGCAGAGCTTAAAAAGTGAAATAAAGCTGAATGGGTGAAAAAAAGGTAAGAAATAGCACTATTTACATGATTTAGATTTGCTCGGCAGAAATACAATATCAGTTCTGTGGTTCTTTGTACTCTATTCAATCTCATTTTAAGGATCTAAAATATGCATGTGTGTGCGCATTTGAAGTAATCTTACGGAAATAATTAAGCCCTAAAGCTATGACGGAATAAAACAACAAAAAGATTTCATTTTGGTTGTGCTCATGAACCATCCAGGCACAGCGTACATGATCGGCCAATCACAAGCCCAGGTCAGCACCAACTGTTGGGTTGGGTGTCTCACATTATCATAAGGAGTGGCTGGGGGTGGGGGTGGGGGGTGGAGGCTTGGGGTTGTAGACTGCCTGGCATGTGAAGCTGTTAGACTGTAGGTAATCAAAGAAATCATATTATTTAGTCTCTCTGGAAGAAGTCAATCACCGTAACAAGCCAATATCTTGGAATGAATTAATGCGGGATTTCTCAGATGCTTCCAGAAGGTGACGATATTAAACACAGGAGCCAGGAGGCGACGGAGCGGCCCAAAGTCAGGTTGGGCAGACGCACTGTCACGGTGGGAGAGCCCGGTGGGCAGAGCCGAGGCCCCTCCCTCCCAGCCAAAAGACAGCAGTCTCTCATTAGCCTCAGACCCCAGGCCCACGTCCCTCGGCCGGCCCTCGCTCACAGTGACCAGAAGCTGTTCATGCAGGTTCTCTGCCTAACCACATGTCCCCCTTAACAAAGACATGACAGCAGTGGACACATATCAAGCTTTTAATAGTCATTAGTGACAATTCATGTTCATAGTTTAGATGGTGTTGACTCAGTGTTATAAACAAAGGCACATCATTTTGAGAAAAAAAAAACATTAATTCCATTATTTCCATCTTTAGCCTCAAATGCATGCCCCGGAACCGGGCGGCAGCCAGTATCAATACATTACTCACTGAAAATCGGCAGAAAATCACCAGGAAATCTGCCAACTTTTTCACTGCGAGTCATAACAAAATACATAAATATGAGAAACACAATATTAAATGAGATGTGCATGAATTTTCGGTCCTGCATTTTTCTAATCAGGTACTGAATAACGTCTAACTATTGTACCCGAGCTGTAATGGGGAAAAAAAAAGTTGTAATCACAATGTTCTCACAAATGAACCCTCGAACATTTAAAATCAATTAAGCCTTAATTGAAATACTGTCTTAAAATTAAATTAAGTCTGGCACCCTGCAACTCTCTCTCACCAAATCTGAAGGCAAGTTACCTAATTGGTACTTCAAACGAAATTGCAAAAGACCGTAATGATCAGTGTAGCTACTCATTTTTCATTTCAAGGAGGCTATGAGTCTTCCCAACTTCCACAATTGCACTTCAAGTTTTAAAAATGCCCCTACAAATATGTATTTTCTGGTCGCCCCTGGAGACGGGCAAATACCAGCCTGACACTCTTCTAAAAAAAAGTGTAATTTAATGCGTAATATTATTTGTGTGCTATGAAATTCGCAGCAAGGTTTCCTCTCTAATGACACTTACAGTACTACATGCAACTCAAAATGAGATTTCACTGTGTATGTGAAAAATACCCATAATGCTTTGGGCTCATCACCATCCAATAGAGTGTTACCTTTCCAAAAACGATATTTGTCACGGAGAGACCATTACATGCCCATTATAGAGTTAGTTTATTATTTTAGATTCTATTCGTGTAAAGAAATACAAAAATAAATATAGATCAATACAAGTATAATGTCAGAAACATTCAAAATAGTAATAAAATTAGATAGAGTCAGGTAGACTGTTATATATCATCAGTGAAAAGGTGACAAAAATAAACAAGGAACAACTGCAATTTAATTTAGCAGCGTTTCCACTTGACAGAAATGAGATCTCGGTCAATTCCGAGTTTTCAAAAGCTAAAAGTGGTCCTTCATTTACAAGAACAAAATTCAAGTGTTCATTTGACTTTGCCAGTATTGTACTTGCTGCATGCAGGCAAAACGTGCAACAATGTCAGATCCAGCTAAGTTATCTGCCCACCGGCCCTGGTGGGGATTTACAGAGCAGCCCAGGGACAGAATTCCACTGCAGGCAGCATATGACGGGGGAAACACCCCAGACGAGATTCTGCTTCCACAGATGAACAAGAGTCCGGGATACTATATACTTTCCAGTGTTTCCCAAACCTAGTCCTCGGGAACCTGTAGACAGTCCACATTTTTGCTCCTGCCTGTGGGCCGTCTATCAGGGATCTTGGAGGGAGCACAAAACATAGACCATCCGTGAGTCCCCAAGGACCAGGTGGAGAAACACTGCTACTTATCCATTGACTGGAGGAAGGTGTAAAAATTGGGCCAAAACACTTCAGATTCAACTTTCTCTGTCCCGAAATGTCACATTTGAATGCTTTTCTTCATAAAAATAAAAGCATATTTCCTAATCTTTTTGCCTCATCGTCATTTCTCTCAAAAACCGCATTTCAACAGTGCAACTAATGATACTGGTCAATTTCACCCTCAATGTTCTCGTAGAAGCCTAAAAAAGTAAGCAAACAAACAAATAAATAAACAAATTATGCACCAAGATACAGCCCCCAAATAGAAAGTTGCGGAAATGAAGGTGAGATCTGCATTCATCAGGTCAGGGGAGGAGACCTCAAGAGCCATATTTCCAAAACCATTAAACAACTGAAAATTTTTATTTTACATGTTTTTTTATCTGGCTTAAAAACACACGGAGAACAAACTCCACACACAGGGAGCAGGGGCAGGATATGTAACCGAACCCCAAATGTGTGAAACAACAGTGCTGCCCACAGAGCCACCTAACACTACTCCCAGAGCATGAGTGATAACAGGAGGGCAGGTTGTCGCAGGTCTCCTCAGCGCCACCCGCAGGCAACAGGACACGAGTGAGAGCGTCCATTGGCATGCGGTCGTGTGTGTTTTAATAACACGCGTCCACACGCTTCTGTCGCAGCTACCTGGAAACGGTTGGGGGGGGGGGCGTCGTCTACAAGCTGTGCCATGCCTTCTGCAGTGGGGTTTCTCTGGATTAAACTCCTCATTATTTCCATTTGCAACCCCCCCCCCCCCCCGCCACAAAGCAGAGCATCTCGCCTGCCTTCGTGCAGAGGGCCACAATACCCAGGTGTTGTCTGTCAAAACATCTCACTATTCTGCAGGCTGCCGAATGAAAGCTCGTCGTTTAATCGAGCAAAAACATGCCAGTATTAAGGCAAGCGGGGGGGTGGGGGGGGTGGGAGGGAAAACAAGAACAAATTCCCTCCGTTGAGTTTGAGTCCCAGACCTTTTAAAACGGCCAGATGCCGGCTAAGGGAGGAAAGTGAAGTACCTTGTGGACCTCAAGGCTCTCGTGCTGTCATGCATCTATCAGAGCATGGCAGCTTCTCCACCCACCTTTTCATTTTCAGCTTTAACCACCTCTTCCTACCCTCAGGATCTCATCGCGTCTTAAAACTATGGAATGATGTTACAGTTCTCACCGCCATACATCCGTAGATCCCAAACACGTAAATCGGAATTATCTTGTCTGCTTTCGGACTCAGGTGAAGATCACCAGGCTCCTTGCCTATAGACAGAGGATGTATCCAGAACGTTCCATTCTTTGACGGCACTAAAGCATTAGTGCAGACACTGGAGACTACAGCTGCAGGAATGTCAATAAAAAACAATGCCTGGAAGGAGAAAATGGTTTATTTCCTTAATTTATTACGGCAGTGTCATTTTCCCTCTATTAAAGCTGCCTCTGTAATGAGGTCTTGGCTTGTGCAAATTATGTCCTGCAGAGTGGACTTATTTTGCTTAATTCCACCCGATACAATGAGCGCATTCCGCTACGCTGGGTCAGGAATGTGCTTCCGTTCCCCACCATCACCGCCCCCCCCGCTCATTACGCTGCTTTTAATGCTTAGATCTCAGTAGGCTCAGTAATTTCTGGATTCTGGTGCTTTTCGCGTAATTCCGGAGGAGGGAGAGGGGGTACGATCCCTGGGAAGCCCTAGGTGTGTGGAATTGGCTCGGGACTCCATTGGACGCTACTCCCTTCCCACAGTCCGCAGACATAAATTTTGTTAATGGGCTGTAAATTTCCACGACTGTATTTGTCGCCCCTGGAGAGAGCGGCGGTCTCTCCCAGCGGTACCCCAGGTTTCCGGGGATAGCTTCCGGATTAGAGTGACCCAAATCAGATACGTGGCTGTTAGACACTGTCAAATGCAATATGTAAACAGATCTGATAAAGATCTTTATATGAAAACAATAAGATTTAATTCTTTTAAAATCCAAATTCAAACCGGTCACAGAGCTTCCCGACTCAGTGTGAGGTTGACTTAGTATCTTATCGGAATGTTCTCTTTTTCTGAATGGAATCACACGCTGAAGACTAACCTCAATCAGCTGAACAGCAGATATGAGGAAAGAGAGGGGAAATTGCATCAGATATGACACTGAGACAACAGTCCTGCAGTTCTGATCTCGACGCTACTTGACCAGATTAAACATGAGCGCAAATGCAACGCTAACATCATGCATTTGGTAAGGATGCACTTTAAAATGGGGGTCAGGGTCCGGGGGGGGGGGCATGTGATATTTGCCCACAATGGCTAACTTAGCCCATCATTGTTTAATTCCTGCTTCTTAATATTCAAGCCGTAGCTTCAGGACAAATGAGTACCAGCACTCAGATCAATTATCTGCTTCACTGTACATGGACAAAGTTGCACAGCCAGTAATTCGCTTCCTCCTTTATTATTGTGAAACTCGCCACAGAGGAAGGACAGAGATAAGCGGAATCGATCCTGGTACCATGAAGCTCTGTGCCGGAACTAGTCGGAACTGCTCGTCTCCGAGCCCACATCTGCCCTCAATCCCAACGACGTTTTGTATCTTATATAAAAATTCTCCCCCTGAGCGCACCTCTGCAATCCACAACTGGTGCAATACCAAGCGGGATCGAGTGCGTAACTCGGCAGAACCTGCATATGCACTGATCCCTCCTGTGGAGCTCGGCTAATTGCTCCCAAGGGAGACCCCCTACTGAAATCGGCACACCACTGAGGAGAGCTCAGGCATGCAGATGAGATCCTTGGGCTGAAAGCAACCAATGAAATAAAAAAATAATAAAACAAAAGAAACTGTCCACATAAACAAAACAAAACTTCTGTGCACTGACAGAAGTCACAGAGATACCCTGTGATGGCAGCAAGTCCAACCGCTGTAGGACTTCCGCTGGCTGGTGGTGGCATCTCGAACGCGGTCACTTGGATCCATCATGCCACGGTGATAGTACGCACTGCGCGGCCTTCCACGGAGTGGAACACTCCCAGCATCATAATCTGTGTGCCGGCATTCCATGATGGAACAGCTGCGCTGCGTCCAGAGGGACGCTAATAATTAAACGGACGGTCAAACGACGGGCGCAGACTCGTGGGGATGAGCTTCTAGGCAGCAGCCTGCCTCTGCTCCCACTCCTGCTCTGGGGGGGAAAGTTATGGATTCCGCTGCGCATGAATGAGGGTTTATGGACCACTTAGGTGAAGCCAGTTAGGCTCATGGTGGGTAAATTGAAGGCACATTCTTTTCACGCATCGCCGGATCAATTCTGCATTGCAAATTTTATAAGGGGCAAATAAGATGTGTGTAAGGGGCTGATTATTTCTAAGCCAGTAGTAACATGCAGCTCCGTATTCATCGGCAGAGATGCGACAGTCGAGCAAGCTGGCAGCATTTTTAATTTAAAACAGTCACAGGTCTGCTGGTTATCTGCTTAGCCGATGTTCGCGACCAAAGTGATTTCAGAGCCATTATCATCTGGATAGTTTGCTCAGGTTAAGCATTTGGGTTACTAAAGAGATACCAGTTGGAACTTGTAATTCAGAAATTTTAGCTGTAACGCCCCCTGAAGTCGGAATTCGTACTCGGGAAGTCGTAGGGATCTACACAACCCCAGGCTCAGAATTCAAGATGGCGGCGCCCTTTACAAACAGAAGTTAAAGCTATAGTTCTATACTGTTTATTAGCACTTATGAGTAATTTGTGGCCATTAAATCGGCCGCACACAGTATACCTGTGGACATGTAGATAACGGTGTTTTACTGTATGTGCGAAATACCGTGAAATTTGTTCAAATCAACTGATATCACTAACAATGGCTTACGATGAACCTAGCTAGAACTGGAGCCTGTTTCAGAAGGTAGGATTTTGTGCTTAGCCGGACAGCTTGTTGGATTTAATGTAATCTGGGCTAAATGCACGTTAACGAAGATAAAGACCATTTAAACCTGGCTCAATTAAATCTGACAAGTTATCTGGCTAAACAAGAAATTCTGTTGCTTGAAACAGGTCCCTGGTATTCCTAAAT
This sequence comes from Brienomyrus brachyistius, assembly GCF_023856365.1. Taxonomy (NCBI): domain Eukaryota; kingdom Metazoa; phylum Chordata; class Actinopteri; order Osteoglossiformes; family Mormyridae; genus Brienomyrus; species Brienomyrus brachyistius. The sequence continues at coordinate 7,575,137 of NC_064555.1, read as the reverse complement.
GGCTTTCTGACTTGCTGTAGTGGAACGCTGTTAAATCTTGTGTGATGTCATTCCCAGTTCCAAGTTCCGACCTCTGAGGTAAATGGAACACAGCATTACGAAGCCAAGTGCCTAATTAATGACCAATCATACATCCAAAATTCAAGTGAGGCGGCCACATGTGAGAAGGCCTACCTTATTGGGATTGCTAGCGGAGACGATCCACACACACTGGGAGTTGCTCTCGTACTGGATCGGGAAGTTGGGGGACATGAAGGTTCCCGCGGGGCCTTGTAGATTTGATCCACAGGTCTTCACTGAAAGAGGAGGAAAGAAAGTGTAATGTCATCTGATTAGACGTGACCATCGCAGGCAGCCCGCCGGAGTGCCATTACTGCAAACCTGAGGCAGTTTTTTATCAATGAATGTACGTTCAGCTTCATTCTCACTTCTTCACATATCCAAGAATCATGTCACGCCAAGTGCACAATCTCCTCCAGAACATCTCATTTGCTAGACTTACCCTCAAATTATTTGTTACACAGAACTACATGAAGATGCATACAGAGTTATCTTTTAATGTCAAAACAGATAAAAAAAAAAAAAAAGTCTGGTGATTGCTCCCCGCTCGATTTTCCATCCCAGAGTGATGGCGTTGGCTTAAAAGACAAGGAGGCCTTATCTCCATCGAGTGCAGATGTTATCAATCACTGGGATCTGAAGCGCTTTGGAAATAAATAACTAATTATCTCTTAACAGATTGGGAAGCCATCGATATGTTCATCCTACCGGAGCGTCATTGGCATGCGGCGCGACTGGTGATCGGAGGATCAGCGATCTTCTGCTGAAGCAGAAGCTAAAACTTACTCTGCAGTCAGCCCGCAAAGCCGCAGAGTGAGACTTAAAGCCCGTCCGATAGCGAAGGAAAGCAGAGGAGTCAGCTGCAAGAATCCATGACCTGATGCGTAAAAATGGGCACCTTGCTTACAGGAAAGACCAGGAGAGATTTGTTGTCTAGCGTGCTGATGCCTACACCTTAATCTTCTCCACAGTAGATCCAGCACAAAAAAAAGAAAAAAACATCAGGAACTGTAAATGTTCATTAAAGTTCTTCTGGTTTTCTCTTTGTTCCTGAGCTTCCTGCCAGTTAGTAACATTTATATTTAATACCGAATGACAGTAGAATTTACTGTAGATACTGATATTCAAAACACTGCTAAAACAAAGACCATATTTGATCTCAGCCTTGTGCTATAATCTGAGCTCCAGTTTTACTAACCTGCAAGCAACAGTCATTTTGAAGAAACAAAAAAAAAAACACAATTTAGTAGTTAAAACAGAATTATAATAAACATACCATACCCTTGGGCTGTCCTGAAAGTATAGATTTAGGCAATTTTCTGCATGATTTCATGTGGCATCGTAGTTAATTAGTTTGTGCAGCCTTTGCTGCGGGAACAAACAGACGCTTCAACAAAACTGAGCTTCTGGTTTAATGGGATGCAGGAGGTCAGGGCAGAGCTGTGATGGCGGACGGGATCGTGGGGTTGGTGCCGGCAGCCAGCGGGATCTGACTGCTCGTTCTGATGTGGAGCTGGAGGTGGGTGATGGCTGGGTCTCTTTGCATCTGGGCAGTGTTACTGGTCTGGAGAGACAGGTGGTCGGTGACATGGAGCCAGTTCTGAGTGGCCTGCGAGTTGGTCTCACACATGGATTTGGGCTGGACCAAGGAATCACACACTGACGCACCGGGGGCGGTGGCTGGGCATCGCGAGTCAGGAAACAGAAGATTCATTACAGGCATCCCCACGCCCCCGGTGCCGCCCCTTCTCCCAGATAATGGATCTCATTTCTGCTACATACGGCGATACCGCAGTTATCGAGGCTTCGCCGACCGCTCATTTTTCACACGGCGAACACCCACCTGGATATCGTTAATGATCACACATAAATTCACGGCACCTTTTGTGAACTTCGGAGAGAGCATGATTTCACAAACATAAAGAGGGGGATGTGTCGCTTTTATAAATCTCCGGTCCACCTCAGGGCCCTTTTCGGCAGCTGTAACATCCTGCATTGTTCGCGGCACCGGGAGGATGTACAAAGTCTATACAAAGAGTGGTCCGACACCCAGGAGACGCAGGACTGAGCTGGAAGCCAGGAAGCTACGCTTAACAAAGCCACACATCCGTAATCCAAAACTGCAATTCCGAGAGTTTATAAAAATTCAAATAAAACTTGCATACTGCTGAATGCAGCAGTGCAGCTTTACGGCAGGGTCTTCTGCAACATGACGCATGCCGTGTTGGGAACAATGACTGCAGAGCCGTTTGTGTTCTTGCCCTGGATTGATCGCATTGGCCAGCAGGTAAATGGCTCCTCGCTCGTCGCATGTCCGTTCTGAGCGTCGGACACCAGCCTGCAACCTTCCGGGTAGCTTATTTTCATCAACGATATCTTTTTTTCGTTTATTTGTAACGCACAGCAAACAAACCACTTCAATACGTGGTTTATGCTCCATAAGCAGATAGGTTAGGAGAGGAGGCTGCACATCCGGAGTTTTCCCCATCTTTTAATCACACGTTTGTACAAAGCAAGATTTCGGAAAAAAAATGCCAATCCAGATATAAGGTCGTTTTCTGAGATATTAAGGAAAACGCCCTGGACAGATGCTGGATTACCCTGAACACCTGTCACTTTGGACCAGCTTTCTCAATTCTGACGCCGAATGTTGCCGCTTTAGCTAAATTAGCCCATTAAATTCAGGTAGGGACACAATCTGGCTTACAGGACTTGCACGAATGAAGAAGGAACAAATTATTTTCACAAGCAATTATAGTAACACTCAAAACTTCCAGAACAGAGCTGGCCTTCACCTCCATTCGAAGTGTGTGATATTACGGCTCGCACAGAGTCCAACGTCAAATATGCGCTCTGTACCTTCTACATAAATGCTCATATTTATGCGGGGGGGGACACACAAACCAGCTGCACCACAAAGCAGATACACAATTGTGATGGGAAGATGAATCCATATGAATGGCTGCCATATTGGTGCCATCTGTCTGTTTGTCATGTGGCCATATGGCACTGTATTTACCCACAATAACTTTTAAAATATCATCTGCTGTCTAATATCACGGTCTGCTAGTGGATAAGTCATCTGTGGACAAAAGGAGATGAAGGGAGTCACAGACAGTCTCCCCAACAACAGGATCTTTAAAGTTGGTGATGAACCATTTCAAAATGCAAAATGACACAAAATCTCTCAAAGTAATTCTGAATTTATGTAAACTGATCAAAGTGTTTTTGCACTGACTAGTGTATGCCAACTTCCTTTATACAACCCCTAGGAGTTGCCACAACACAGGCCCTTAACAGCAATAAAGTTATTTTGTGAGAAGTACTTTGGTCATATGTACTTTTTATATATGCTCATGTACAGTATGTGCAAAGGCTTAAGCAGTCAAAGAAAATGATGTTTAAATGATCTTCGTTTCGGTGTAAAACTATAACATCATGTCTGTTAAAATGTGTCCGCTTAGCCATTTCAAAACCTCTCCTAAAGTCACCCCACTATTTCCATCCAATACACCCATGTGTTTTCTAGCTTGACCACTAGCACACCTTGCTTGGCCAATCAATACCTCAACAAGTCATTAAATCAATTAAGAGAGTCGGTGGTGAAATTTAACAAATATGTGTAATGGCTGAGGTGCCCCTGAGGAGAGGTTTGGGAACAGAGGCGGTGTTCATCTAGCCATCCAACAAGATATCAGCAACTTTCTGGAGAGCAGAAGAAATTCTTGTTAGTTTTTTTCTTATTATGTCACAGTTCATTTGCATATGTTATAATGTTATAATGTTTTTTATTCTGAGCAAATATATATTTACTGCCAAGATAAATAACTTGAAATATTTTCTTTTACTGCTTAAGTCTTTTGTACCGCCCTGTATATAGACTTGTAACAGAGTAAATTTAATTTTAAAATTGTTATTATTGAACGAGCATAATCTAGGTAAAAATAAATAACCACCTGTCAAGACACTTTAACTACCAGTTGACATATAACTGGAATATCTTGTCAAACTCACATAAAATTCTTTACAAAAAAATAAACACAAGAAAAAACCTTCTATAAAAACCAGCAACCTTCTCTGTTACAACTCATGAATATGCACTCCTACTACACGCTTTGTCCTGACTTCCTACACAAAAAAAAATAAAAAATACACACACACACACACACACACACACACACACACACGTGTCTGAGAGTGGTGGTGCAGACCCTGAAGAAAGTTCTGGAACTCATGTTCAAGCCTCGTGCCTCTCAGTGACCTCTGGGAATTCACGTGACTCCACGTGAAGAGTAAGTCACGTTTCACACCAGTGCTGCTCGTGCAGTACGTGAACAAGCCTCGTCCAGCATGGTGCCGCCCGCTGTCAGCTTCTTGAAAATACCAATATAATGTATGAGGGTCCGGTTCCTAACATGTGATGGGACCCCATATAATTGATATCAGAATTGAATATGTGGATTTTAATTGACAAGATAACAATGTCGGTGCATTTCAGCAAAGCAATCAGAGGTGTATGCTTAATTAATGAGAAAGTAAGTCTCAAAGGGAACAAAATGCTTCCTGGTCTCCTGGTATGAAATACCAAGACAATAATTATACCTTGAAGTTGTTCTTGTCGCTCTAACTCATTTTAGTCCCTAATTACATGTAATTAAACTGTCTGCCTGAAATATTGAAACATTTTAATTTCCATTGTTCATCTAAGAGCAGGAGGCGAATATGTGGAATAATGCATAACGAGTCGCAGGATGATCTGAGCAGGAAACAGAGGTGACTTGTTTTCAAGCCCCCCGCCCCACTGGCATCTAAAAAAAACCTGGGAACTGCCTTATCTATACTGCCTATAATCCACCAGGGGGTCAACAGCATCTGCCAATCACAGACAGGGTGAGGTCCACCGTGTCCATTTCTAGGCCAGTTTGTAGCTTGTGCACTATTTACCCCCCTCCGGGGCTGCGACAGCGAGCAGATGGGTGAGCGGGTGTGGGGGGGGGGGGAAGGCTCACCTTTGCAGACCGGCCGGTGGTCGCTCCAGGCGGCAAACACCTCGGCCACCCTCTGGCAGGTGATGGTCTTGGAGCCCTGGAGCACGTGGTCCTCGTCGCAGGAGAACTGAGCCGTGGCCCCGATGCTGGTCATGCCACAGAGAACGTGGTTAGTGTCAGGAAGGTTTACGTCTTGCCCTTCCCTGGGGATCAGTGACATTTAGTCTCACGCAGATTGTCGTGTGTGTTTTACATGGATTTTGGCAACCTGATGTCATTAAAAACCACGGCCACTTAAATGTCACATGCATGTCAAACATTTTTTCTCATATAAGCAAGTTGACATGGAATGATTATAATTACCAATAACGTCAGACACATATTGTTTCCCAAGTGCAGTAACTCTCAAATCTGTATCCAGGTAAATTCAGCGGATAAGTGGTGGTATTCATTAACATTCTATTATTACTGCTGTTATTATTATCAATAATAATTTCCAGTGCCATTATCAGCTTTCTACAGGGAAACATCATCATCTTTTTAAAACATAAGCCCTTCATGGGTCAAAACCTGATTGCGATGGAATATAAGCATGCAAAAATGAAAAACGATAGACCCGACAGGTCATGTGTGACTGCCTTTATAGATCAGAAGCTAATGGAGTCTTTGAAAAAGCCTTGTACTATAATAATAATGATAATGATAATATTGTTGGTAGCTGATCTGCTATTTAAATCTCTCTCAGGACAGGGCCCTGAATTTCACTGAATTTCTGACGACCCAGGTTGCTGAAAGGACACTCTGTGAATGGAGGCGAGACACCAAGATATAATTGTTTGAGAAACCATTAATGAGCCATTTAAAAACTTTTTTTTCCGGACTGAGAAACTTCTAGCTGAAGCATGCTGCGGCAGAGTACCCATGAGAGGCCGCTGCTGATGCACTGTCTGAGTCACGAGAGAACAACATTTCCCAGCATGCACTAGTGCAAAGGACAAAAACGAAGCTAGGACTAATGACAGCGTACCATCGGGCTACCACTGGGAGCAACTACCAACAGAACTGTAAGAAAAGCATAGATAGGACCTTGGGAATGTAAGCATGGATGGTGTATTTCATAATCGCACCAGAGGGCGTAATTAGCTGCGATTTACATTCAGGCAGAACTATGACTTGACATGTGATGCACAAAGGACACAACATTTCCCCAAAATTATGCATATTCCACTGTAGGGTAAAGTAATTTCTGTCCTGAGGGCACATAATCCTGCAGGTTCTTCAGATGCTCTTCAATTACCATTTCATTTACATGAGGAACCCTAGGAGAGGAATTCATATCCAAGCAGAGGCCAAGAATTACAAATGGGGCTGGAACACAGCACAGCCGTCCGACTGGCTTTGGAGAACTGGCCTGTCCAATTTTTAATCTACCACCTACTCCATCAGCTGTTCTGCGGTCTCCTTTTACGCAAACATTATAGCATTTCTACAAAAACGAGAAATTACTGAAATGTTTCAATGTATAATTTAGTATAGCAAATTAAAATTGACTTTAATGAGTATTGTCCATATATTATTCTGTATTGTTTTTAGTAATTATAAGGTCACTTAAATATTTTATGCTTTTTGCTAACGCCGCCAAGGGTGACTGATGTTACAAAATACTTATCTGAATTATTTAAGGAGATTTACAAACAGCTAGACAAGCAGGTAATGCATGACTAAATGTATGTGTTAAGCAGAGGTGGAGATTTCAGGTCCAGGGAGTACAAATCCAGACCAGGATTTTGTTTCAACCAACCAGGTGAATACTCTGTGACTGTGACTCGACTGGTTGGTTGAAACAAAATCCTGGTCTGGATTTGTACTCTCTGGACCTGAAATCTCCACCTCTGGTGTTAAGCATTTACAAGTGTCATCAAAGATCAGTTTCATTAGCACCTATGGTAACACCTTACTTGAAGGGGCACAAATAACTTAGTCACTCACTTCCTATTCCAAAACAAACCATGAACTAATATAATCACTGTATGAAATACATGAATCATCATGATGGATTAATGGTGAAGGAACATGGGATCACTAGTTTCTGATTAATTAATGCCTTAAGTAAGCATGTACTACTACATTAGTTGTGCCCCCTCAAGTAAAGTGTTACTGCACCTATAATTTCTCCCAATCCAAGTTTACACCTAGTTTAGATACACAGGTATCTCTGTGTCCATTACCATCAGCAAGAGCAGGTCCTTAAAGGCAGGTCAGTCACATGGATGCCATGACTGATATAGGGAAGGAGGCCGCACTGGAACACATCTCGACGGCATCCAGAAGACTGTGTTCTACAGTCCCCTACAGGGAAGAGCGATTACCTAAAGTCGGAGCCAATGCGCTTCCCGTTCTCGGGTTCCCCAGGGTCCGGGCATGAATTGGACGCTTGCTTAATTCCTCCTTCATTTACTAGAGAAGAAAACAGATAACAGTGTCATCACAATCAGAGCTGGTCCGCAGGTTTAGAAGAAGAAGAAAATAACGAGTCTGCAAGCAATACATGCCTAGTTCATGCCACTGCCTTTCTCCATAACGCAACAGACAACAGGCACTTTCATTTATTGTTGTGGGACAGCAGGGGTAACCTGCAGTAGGGGACTGATTCTGCGGTAAGTGTGCTTCTCTGCTCCAGAAGGATCTCTCCCAATGGCTTTATATAAAGGTCACGCAAAGGACGAGAAACCACATGATAACAGACAGCATATTTAATGGTAGTTTAGCTCGTGTGCTAACAGTAATTTGCGAGAGTTCCGACCTTAAAGATTCTGACAGATTATCTCATGAAAAAAAAAGGTGTAGTGGGTGCAGAGCATGGAGACGCGAGGATGACTTATCTGGAGCACTTCCCATCTGAGGCAGACCACGGTTAGTCACTTTTTATTTTCTTTCTGACTGAAGCTCTTTGAAATGCTGTCTATTAGTATTCTGTGGCTGGGACCCCGTAGCCGTGTTTCACATAGCGCTAATTAAACTGAAGCTATTGCTCAGGCTTAATTTATATATTCAGCGCGCAATGATTCTTCTGGATAAGAGTAAAATCAGAGGATCTCCCCAATTTCCTGCACATCTGCAGCAAGGTAACACCCACCCAGGGTGAGGGTGGGGGGGGGGGTGTCTCCCAAACATGTAGTGAGTGAATGGAAAAGGATTTCAGTGGGAAAATCTCCAATTTCCAAAGCGACGTGCCCGAACGCTCTCCAGGACATCAAACACGGTGGGTTAAGGTTACACGCTTAGGGGCTTATAGGCTTAAAATAAGGCTCAGCGTGTCCCACTAAACATGGATCACCCGTGTCACACGCGTGCCCTTTTATATGCCATTGCGATCCCACCCTCCCTCAAAACAAATGAAGTGTCACTGCAGCGAGTGTATGAAATTTTCACAGCATATTTCATGTATCGGAGAACATATAGTTATTCCCTGATATGCTTGGGGGGGGGGGGGAGGGGGGGGCAAAAGTAAACAGAAAAGCATGGCATGCTTTCTCACAGATGGTGCCCATTACTTTTTAATGATTGTGGGGGCCGTCCGAGCGTGTGTAGCACACTGGAAGCATCACAAATGCTGATTCTGTGTGCTCTGCTGATATCCGTGCAGTGAGGACTGATGCCGAGGACATTACGCTATGAGGAGCGAAGATGTGCAAAATGAGAGCAGACCACATGTCCGCATAAAGGACAGAACGCCAAAGTGTAACGCAGAGACAGCAATTTCAGAATTAGCCTCTGCAGGATTATAAAAACTTAAGATACCGATCAAACTCAAATGGTTACAAAAGGTGCTAGTTAGATCACAAGTAAGTAAGCGGATTCAACAATGTTTGAAAGACAATGATGTTCAACCTACAAAATACATTCCAGCAGCCATTTCTGGGACTTGATGTACCAATCATCAGGCTGCAAATCTGTTGCTCTAATTGCCAGGCTACTTGTGATTAAATTAAAAGCTAGTTTACCCTATTCCCCTATTAGGGGAGGAAAGCTCCTTAGCTTCATAAAGTGTTTTACAGAGTTCTGTAATCCCCAAGCCTTTTGCGAGGCTTGATGGTTATTTCACATAATGCATCTATCGTCAATGCTTTTAAATCCAATACTTACCAAACTCAATACATCCATATATATATATATATATATATATATATATATATATATATATATATATATATATATATATTCTGCTCATAATTATGTTTTACGTTCATTTACACTTGAGTATACTCTTGGTTAATATCTCGCATAAAATATAACTTTTTCGTTTTAACATCCTCATGTTTATAATTGAGACCTTAAGTTGCATTAAAACTATCCTGTCAGTTTAAATTCCCCCCTTATTATTTTTTTTTTATATTGAAAGGAGTATTTTTGGTAAGACTCTCTGCTGCCTGGGGGATTGTTTTATTCTGTTACAGTAGTAACTTGTCTGGAGAAAATACGGGTTTAAATCAGACAGTATAGAGCCATCAAATATAATCTGAAAAAATATATTTGGGTGAAAGAGTGTGGTTCAGGCATAGTCCAACCCATAACCGTTACTAACAAAACATCCAGGAAAAATACATTCAGCTGCATCAAACTGGATGAAAGGCAGAAAAAAGCTGAATTCAAAGCAACCTACCAGCTATCATTTTAGCAGTGTTCTTAATATACAGACATTTTTAATGAATGCAATTGTTTTTCCACTTCGTATTTATGTTACATTTATGAATTCCTTAAAACACCAATCAAACGGAATGCCGCGATTGGGAGGCAAATTATGCAAAGGGAACTTTATGGGGGTTGCAAGAAGGTAATTTCTTTGCGGAAGCTCTCCGTACGAAGAGAGATATGGCAAGCAGACAAACAAAGATGTTCCTTCCCTGAAACAAAGGGAAAAAGCGACTGACATCCCTCTGTCATTCTGCTGCACATGAAAAGCTGTCAGTGCCTGCCCATGGACCTTGCCTACACCTTCTCTATGTGGAATAACCCACAAAGACTGCTTGCGATTTCGGCACGATTACAAATAGCACCATCAGACAATTTCACTACAATTACAGACGTAGAGCATCCATAACTGCACTGAACCTTATTCTGTGAGTGCTAAACCCTCTCCATAGCATGATGCACAAATGGGCACCGTGTGCCCTGCCTGCCATTCCCAAGGTACTCTTGAATATTTCATGCCCGTGTTGTTTGATATGTCCGCTTGTGTTTGTCCACTTGGTGGCATACAGGGGATGCGGCAGGATGTCATTTCTGAGATTGAACAGACACACTCGCCAGGTGCGAGTAATGGAAAAGACTATTACTGATGACCAACTAATCAACCAAGCGACCAACAAAAAAGCAAACAAACACATTCTTTCTGGGGTTGCTTGACATCTTTGAAAAAAACACCTAGAGACAGTGTATATGTGTGACAGGCTAGTGATATTTGCTAATCAGGCTCATGCACCCACATACTGTACAGTTCCCACCTAGAATGGGCTTATATAACAACTTACAAAAAGATGGGCCAATATATGCCATGGTAGCGCGCGTTCTTGTGCTAGGTTGTGGAAAACATAACTATGAGACATAAAATATTGCCATATGTCTATTGTTTAACAATAGCAAGGACATTATCATGTCTCTAACAGAGTCATCTAGCACAAGGGTAATTTGGTGGATGTATTCTTCATATTTTAACTGCATTGAACAACCGTAACCACTAGAGGCCAGAAATCACCCTAGACCCCAGACCATACGTCTCTCCATTAAGCCGTCATTTCCAAAAACATCAGGTACCAATATTCAGAATGCGCTGATTTTTCTCCACACTGGTAGTTTTCCATAAAGAGGCAAAACAAATCAATATTCTGATAGACTTTCTAAGGTGCACTGAAAGAGAAAATAAAACTGTCCAGAATAAAGTATAATATAAAAAAGACTGTAATGACTTTCAAAGGCTATCAGTTTCTAGTTTAACATCACTGAAGCACAGGCTGAAGACCAGACAAGCTGATTAAAGCTTTCAGCAGCTGGCCAGACACAAACAATGTTTGAGGACTCAAGAGTGCTGGTATTTCCCTGGGGTGCTGGCTTAAAATGCTGGACAGACCTAATGGCTGGCAAATAGATAGATAGATAGATAGATAGATAGATAGATAGATAGATAGATAGATAGATAGATAGATAGATAGATAGATAGATAGATAGATAGATAGATAGATAGATAGAAGTGTGGATGGACGGATGGACAGATGGATGGATGGATGAACAGATAGATGCCTCAAAACAAACAGTAGAAAAACACTATTCTGAAGAGGAAAGTCTGACATTCAAGTGCTTCCGCAAAAGGACTCGTTTTAATGATAATGCTATATTTCACAGGTGAAAAATCTCAATGGACGTGTTATCCTGTAACAGCCCTAAGGGCACCCAGAAAGAGGCGACCGCGGGCGTGTTGCAGAGAGAGCTCCACAGAACTCATGCAAAGGAACCTTCTTAACGAATTCAGGGCACCTTATCTGATCCTGGAGCGCTGGCACTGATGGCCTGCAAACGCTTATTGGTGGAGACAGTCGAGGTACAGAGACATACATTTCAAAGACGACGCAAAGAAGGACATAGACGCAAAGGCGCCCCCCACTCACAGATGGCAGAAAGATGAGGAATTATTTGATTCGTATGCCATATATATATATAAAAAAAAAGCAAAAGGGAACTTGCATCAAAAGTTGAATGCAGCAGAACCTATCATCATAGATATTTACCTGCAACACAAAAGATCACAAACACATACGTCTAAAAGCTTCAGCTGTTTAAATAGGGGAAGGGGCATCCTTTGTGTTCGTCATGAAACACGTTAATCACAGTCTTTTTCATCCTCCCACATGCAGAAGATACCTACACCACTAAATCTCAAGGTCTATTTCACATTCCCTTTGCGTTGTGTGAAATCTCAATGTAGTCCCACTGCATGTCTGTCAGACCACCCCCGCAGTGTTACTACTGTCATTAGCACTGCCATGAATGGCCTAGCTACGCCTAGCCAAAGGGATGGTGCTAAAACTTGAGTAGCTACCAGCAAATGAACCCCTGTCAGTATTTCGTGGTGTTAATGAGCTCCCCTGTTCATCAAGCAGATCATGGGGAAAAATTAAATATCGCAATTAATTAAAAATTATATGTAAAAGAAATAACATTGTACCATGTGACTGCATTAGCTCCTTATTCACCCAAGAATAAGGCGAATTACTACAAAGATACTCCAACAACACAATATATTCCAGAGTGCAATTCAAAAACAAAAAATACAGAATGGAGGCGCTGATTGGCCACTTTGACTAACATCTCTGATAATAAAAAAATTAAGTACATGGAATCATTATAGGCCATTAATCAGTCTGCTTGTGCAGTTTAACAAAAATAGCTGTACAAAAAACAAGCTATCGACCTATAGCCTTAAATGATACAAATTAAGCACTATTTCTAAGTCTGAATTCAAAGTAACGTTGTCCAGAAATATCACCTTAGCATATGCAGGTTAATTAGTTTGTCACCCATGCCCACACCCACTCTTACTCCCATTGTGTTATAATCATACTTTATGACAATGATAGCGGTATATCTCCAAAGTCAGATTGTACATTGCTGCTTAAAGCCATCCGCGTCTTCCATCTCCATAACTCCTGGAATGTCTCAAGGAATATGAATAACAAAATTTATCACAGCACAGAAGTACAGTCAACTGTAATTTGCTTGAAAAATAAAATCTTTCACTTATGTGGAGTTGAAATGTCATAAAGCAACCTTTTGTGCAGCCCCTCCACCTAAATATACCGTATAGATTTCTTTGATCGCTTTAGCTTCTGTCTCAAGTGTAAGGGGTTTGTTTTCATTAATGAAAAAAAAATACAGATTGTTTTTTTTTTTTTGAGAAGCGAGATCAATGTTGCATTTTCTCTGTCGATTCGGGAGAGCTCTGGAGATCCCTGCTGTCCATGCGGAATGCTAGGATTTCGCTTCACAGCTCGAATATGCCAACGATTATTACACTCTTCTGATTTGTGCCTTTTGGCCAGCGCAGATATCTAACATCCAAAGGAATCCAAAATCTGCAATCACTGCTGGTTGGTTTCAATTCATTGTCAGGTTTCTTACAATGTTATAGTACGGTCTTTATACCGTGTTCGTGTAATTAAACGGTGCTGGGTTAGGAGTAGGTAACCTGACTAGTTAGCAACCAGTGGTTAATGACCCGCACAAATGTCCTAGAATGCAACTTCTATGCATCTAAAAGAACGAAATTGCATATCCTGTTCATTCCGGACCTTAGTTCCTCTGTTCCATTAGTCGTATCCTTTGTTGTTCAGTTCTTAATGTGCACAAAGCACATTTCAGCATCTTCTGTAAACATTAGAATCGGAAGAAACAATTCCAGACTGGCATAGAAGTGAATCTGAATCAAATTCAAAAGAAAAAAAAGAAACGTGTTAAATGCATTACAGTTTACATCAGACAAAAAGCGGATTGTCAGAGACTTTGTTTTTAATCTTGTACAGATTTCCCCTGACAAATGAGAGATAAGTCTGGCACTCAGCTGAACAAGCAATAAGGAATTTCCAAGGATAATGACAAAGTTTTTGATTGTTACAGTTCTAAATGGCTGTCACTGGATAAGCAGCATATGCATGATTCTTCGACACTGATTTTTTTTGTCCTTTCAGTTCTTTAATCTGAAGCTGATTGGACAAAATACTGTTTATCTGTTCATGGTCAATGAGTGGCAGTTCATGGTTTTCGTTTTGTTTTGTTTAATTAAAATGCCCCCCTTTACAGGTAAACATTACAGGACTTTTATGTCAGCAGGGGTCACGTCCACAGTGCACCGGGAACCTACGCTTGGTGTTTTTTTTAAAAAAGGCTTTCTTCTAAGATGTTCTCACAACAAACACAAGGACACCTGGCTCCATGGAAAAGCCAACCTGTCCTCGAGCACTGGCAGATCAACAGAATGCTTGTAAAACCATTAGGCTGACATCTCCACTCTTTGTGTTCACAGCTACGTAGGAGTCAAAGACATTTCTATAACGAGTCTTGGTGATGAATTATTAAAGCAATAATCTGTTTGTTCTCAGGAGCTAAGCCAGCCTGGGTAACACAGGTCCAGCGCACATGGATTTAATGAAATCCTGGACACCTGTGTGGGCCTGATATGGGTAGCCGGCCATGCTGAGAAGCGGCCTTCGTATAAATACCAGCTGGGAGTTACTGGTGTCATGTTCAGCATCACAATGGGACTGAGCAGGCAGGCTTCAGGAATGTCATGATGCAATTTGTCTATGCAATATATACATTCTAACAGTGTGATATGTCCACTGCTATCGAATGAGTAAAGAATGTGATCAGAATACACGTTATGCTGGGGGTTTCGTTTTTAAGCTGAACCTGTCTGCCTGTTGACAATCTACAGCACTGTTTCCCAATCCAGTCCACAGGGACCCAAAGACGGTCCATGATTTTATGGACTAAAATATGGGCTGTCTGTGAGGGAGCTGGGAGGGAACGAAAACATGGACTGTCTGTGAGGGAGCTGGGAGGGAACGAAAACATAAACTGTCTGTGAGGGAGCTGGGAGGGAACGAAAACATAAACTGTCTGTGAGGGAGCTGGGAGGGAACAAAAACATAAACTGTCTGTGAGGGAGCTGAGAGGGAACAAAAACATGGGCTGTCTGTGAGGGAGCTGGGAGAGAACAAAAACATGGACTGTCTGTGAGGGAGCTGGGGGGGAACGAAAACATGAACTGTCTGTGAGGGAGCTGGGAGGGAACAAAAACATAAATTGTCTGTGAGGGAGCTGGGAGGGAACAAAAACATGGACTGTCTGTGAGGGAGCTGGGAGGGAACAAAAACATAAACTGTCTGTGAGGGAGCTGGGAGAGAACAAAAACATGGACTGCTGTGAGGGAGCTGAGAGGGAACAAAAACATGGGCTGTCTGTGAGGGAGCTGGGAGAGAACAAAAACATGGACTGTCTGTGAGGGAGCTGGGGGGGAACGAAAACATGAACTGTCTGTGAGGGAGCTGGGAGGGAACAAAAACATAAATTGTCTGTGAGGGAGCTGGGAGGGAACAAAAACATGGACTGTCTGTGAGGGAGCTGGGAGGGAACAAAAACATGGGCTGTCTGTGAGGGAGCTAGGAGAGAACAAAAACATGGACTGTCTGTGAGGGAGCTGGGGGGGAACGAAAACATGAACTGTCTGTGAGGGAGCTGGGAGGGAACAAAAACATAAATTGTCTGTGAGGGAGCTGGGAGGGAACAAAAACATGGACTGTCTGTGAGGGAGCTGGGAGGGAACAAAAACATGGACTGTCTGTGAGGGAGCTGGGAGGGAACAAAAACATAAACTGTCTGTGAGGGAGCTGGGAGGGAACAAAAACATGGACTGTCTGTGAGGGAGCTGGGAGGGAACAAAAACATAAACTGTCTGTGAGGTGGCTGGAAGGGAGCAAAAACATGAACTGTCTGTGAGGGAGCTGGGAGAGAACAAAAACATGAACTGTCTGTGGGTCCCACAGGGAAACAATAATCTACAGTATAGGTTGTATCACCTGTATTATGTAATGTGGTTTGTTATTAGCAAATCATGCGGAGAGCTTAATGGTTTCAAAAACACTGATAAATATGTGGGGTGATGGTGGCTCATACCTCCAGGGCTGGGGGTCTGCTTTCCACCCCGCTCTGTGAGTATGTGAGTTGCATGTTCTCCCAATATTATGAATATTTCCTCCCGCAGTCCAAAGACATGCTAACCGGTGCTTCCAAATTACCTGCGTGTGTCTGTGTCAGTATGTGCTTTGTGAAAGACTGGCATCCTGGTCAGCAAACCCCCATGTCCTCCCCCAACCAGGAGAAGCGGTTAGAAGATGGATGGGAAATAGTGGAAAGCATTCTTCTAGAAAAATAGAAGAAATAAATCTGCCTTTACATTGTTTTTTTTTTTACCTACTAAACCACTGTCCAATTGCTCGAAAGTGCAAAAGGAAAAGATAATTGGGTCTTAAATGCTTTTGAAGAGACCTTTCTTATCCCCCCCGCCTATTTTTTGAGGGGAAAAAAAAGATAAAAAGGGGCTGTGATTCAAGGAATGAAAGGCAGACAGCACGAAACCTCTCTAAAGCACTCTACCGCTTAGCGTCACCCCCCCCCAGTCGCCACACGCTCTCACTTCCATGGGACATTAATTTTAGCTGTATTTACTTTTACTGTTTGTACTCACTGTGTTATGAGATAAAATGGGTGAGCATTTTACTGTAGGACAAGCGGGGAGCGGAAATGAAGGCTGGGATTATTACCGGGAGGTTAACAAGTTTCAGCTTCAGAAGAGTAAAGCCGTTAACCCAAAGCCAGTAAATACTAGATAAAACCACAGCCAGAGAGCATCCGCATTATCATAAACGGCTTTCTGTGTGGGTTGATTCTGTTTTAACCAAAAGAGCGCAAGAAAAACAAGTGCACTGTTAGCATTGAGTTACAGAACCATAAATGAACTTCTGTCACGGATAAAGGACATAAAGTTCAAAATGGTTTTAATATATCCATAATAATGTATGGTCAACCTATAAAACAAAGGCACTAAAATGAGATATAGCACGCCAGGTCCAATAAAGTTAGACACCCAAAGAGCTGACCATCGTAGCCCGGCCCGTGAGAACACTGGTACCTTCAGGGTTCTGTCAGAAGACGGCAGCTGAAAGTCACATGACAACGGGCCACCAGATGGCTTCTGTAATTTCTGATGCGATTGGAGCATGCATTTGGCGGTAAGCTGCAGATTCAGCCTGGAAGCTTCACACTGTCCTCTGTAAAGCGGGGTCGCTGGCCTTCAGATTCGACTTCTGTTACTCAGAAAGGCCACACTTATAGGTCAGCAATGAGAAGGTCAGGATAATCCCTTCACGACCAGTACGGGAATGTTCCTGTGGTCCGAGGGCTATGTCAGATTTCTTCGGCATTATAAAAATTTTTTAAAAAAAGTCGTTTCTTGACACTTTTCTTTACAATTTAGGATCCACTTGCTTATTCCGAGGATTGGCATTCAAACCACATTTGTAAAATATAATACAAAGTTTGCTTAAGTAACCACTAAGCAATAGTTGCTGGCAGAACTGGATAGTTCAGGTACAGAAAGTGAAAATCCAGACCAAGATTTTGTTTCAACCAAGCAGTTGAGTGACTCTGTGACTGTGACTCCTGGATTTTTACTTTCTGGACCTGAACAATCCACCTCTGGCTACTGAACAGGAACAGTTAATGTACCCTCAGAAGTATGTTAGTCTTATTTTGGAAGATTTTTTTCTGTTGCAGGCACTTCCTTGACAGGTCTTTCACACAGTCTTTCCCTTGTCCTTAGAGCAGGTGTTGGGAGGTAATTATTAAAATGTTCAATAGCTGGCACAAAGGATTCTGGGAACTGCATCTTAGTGAACTGACGGAATTTCCTGAATGAATTCTAGAAGCGTCCATCTCTTTCAACCTCGTATGTCTAAAACGTGTGATAATAAAATGATACATTCGAATGTATAATTAATTACACATAGGAATTTATACTGTTTGTAAGGTTCATTTCATCTATGAATTTAATGGACACATTTATCCAAAATTATAGCTACAAACAACCGGACGTAACACTACTATAAATGTGTAGTTCATGAAACCTTTTGACTTAATACAGCAAGTTAGCTCGGGATACGCAAAATTCAGTGTTGCATGAATGGTTCCCTAAATCATTTATTAGCCATTCTTGTGAAATGAGGAACTTCTCTGGGTGCTACATGCAGGCAGTTATCTGTATTAATCTGAGTTTTATGTTTGTCACATTTGCTAGCATTGAGCTTTGAAAAATGTCAGTTAACACAAATTACCTTGTCAATAGATTAATATTATAGCAGTGTGTATATTCACATTCTAGACATAATTAATGGATATGATGATAGATAGGGTGGCTTTGTATGACCTGCAATGTAAATTTCATAAGACATCCAATGAATCGTGTTAAATCCTGCCATTGAAGCTGCTGGTCGCTCATGCTTTTTACGCAAAGCTTGACTCATGAAAGTTATGCTGCCCATCGACGATGCACCAGCGGAGCAGCAGATAATTATCAACATGCGAGTAAACATGCAAGAGCATGCAAATGAAGATCAAGAAGAGTACAGAGAGCAAAGCACATCTGGACGTCCATGCAAAGCATCCCATGCAAACTGTCACGTAACTCTTATGCAAGCAGAATAATAATAATAATAATAATAACAACAGTAATAATAATACAAGTATGACACTGTATTTGCCAAAGAAACTGTCACCATTATTACTGATGTCTGCAGTTTGTATGTTATCAATATTGAAAATTCTACCCATAAGCAGAAATGGATTTTATATGTATTATAAAAAAGAACTGCCCCCAGACATGAAACATGCTAGGTACGACATCTACTTCTTTTTCATTAGTTTAAGTCGGTATCAATTATGGAGCCGTTACAATTAGGAGGTAATGATCTTACTGTGCCATTGGCAGCAGTATTTCATACTCAATTAACCTGGAGTGGATAATTGTTTGCCGTACATAGACCCAAGCAATGAACGATAGGGTCCATCAATGGGATTAACAGGCTGTTACTGTGGGTTTTATCAGAAACACTGTTACATTGTTATACTTCAGGGTATCCAATGGTGATTCGTGTCCTGCTTTACTGCCAACCTCTTCAAGAAATCCCAAAGACACACTGTTCGTGGGGACATTATGTCTTTCTTTCAAGCCTATAATTGACCCTGTAGCTGCATATGTGAAATTTTTGTATAAACCCTTTTGAATACATTGATAAACGAAGAGGGCATGTAGAAGAATCCATACATTTCAGCCTTGCTGACTTAATAGTACAGGCTGAGTTTGCGACTCTACAAACCAGGGATGTTGTTAGTCCTTTTTTAGGGGGTCCTTCGCCCCCCCAAAATGTTTTTTAGCCCCCCGAATTAATGTGTATTTATTATCAGGAATAGTTTTCCTGACTCCCCCCACCACCACCCCGTCCTTGGCCCCCCTATCCATTCATCTTTAACTGCTCCCCTGCAACAAGCACATGCTGATGTGGGAAATTCACAGAGAAAGAAATGCCTGAATCTCTGAACTTTATTTCACCTTAAGAACAAACAATAACTTAACTGTCAAGGAAGCCTTAAGCCAAAGACATCACTGTAATATGGTGTAATATGACTTGTACTTAAATTTAAAATGAAAGAAAGTTAAATACAAGGCATTTTCTTGCTCTACGTCAAGTCATAACATAACCTTAAGCTGTGTGGAGTATTGTGTGATGCAATTTATTCTAAAAAATGCTGTTCCAAATTTAAAATAAATTTAAGGTTAAATTACAGAAATAAAAACATGAAATTGTTTAAATCGTACACAGCAGTTTGCAATGGTCTGCATGGAAATTAGTTTTAGCTGCTTAAAAACATCCTATTTATGATATAATTTTGAAAAGAAAGAATATCATACAAGATTAAAAAAAACAACAACATCCAAATGCTTCCACACTAATCTGCTAACTCTAAAGACATCAAAATAAAGCGAGGCAGGGTGTTTAATTTAACGCAGGGATTCATCTGGCAGTGGCAGGAACCAGTCATGCAGGCGGCGTCGAAAGGTTAATATGCACAAAAGAAGCAAAGATTAAAAGAAGCATGGCGAAATGAAGCACACAGACAACACATACAGCACAGAAAATCACAGGTTTACCATAAAAAGTAACAAAGGGTAGACTCACAGATAGAAAACTTGTTGCTGTTGTCTTTGCCTGGGAATAATTTTACTCCTCTAGATTTAAAATCTACGGATCTTTTCACTAGTTAAGGGAAAACAAAAACATGAAATCAGGTGAAACAGGTTTCAAATAAATGCTCTGCGGGAAAAGAAATCATCTTCAAGCATATGAATAAATGCAAATTATATCAGTAACAATAATAACAATAATAAACATATTTCAGCATTGAAACGAAATGCAAGCCATGTAACGGGCGAGCTAAAATGGACAAAAGGAGGCGTGTTATTACAGGAATCTCATACACGGCTTCTGCTCGCATGTCAGCCTGGGGATTACTGGCCAGCTCAGGATGTCCGCGCTGATACACGCGAACTGCGGCCGGAACCTTTAGCGGCCTCCTCAGGGCCAGAGTTACCGGGCGGCATTTTGCTGACAGATCATGGCAGACACAGCGCTCTTGAGCCTGGGCTCTGAGAACAAGAACGCAGGCCCAGCCGACCAAGGCTGAGCGACAAGCCACTGGAAAGATGTGCTTTGGTTTAGTGAGAGTCAAATTCAGAATATATGCTGCAAGACACTAAGAACAGTGCCTCCACCAAACAGAAGCCATGTAATGATAATGACAGGAATAATAATAATAATAATAATAATAATAATAGTCATCATCATCACCATCAATGGTACTATTTTGAAATTCTGGGTACACCCCAAAATGCTGGAAAACATCAAAAGCAATGTTTTCCTTAACACTTTGCAATTTTTCTGTCTGTTGATGATGCGTGATACTGAGTAAAAAACATACTGTAAATCAACAAACAAATGGAAGAAACTCTACAGAAAGCACTTTATTATATGCCTGTGTTGTCATCATTTTCCTAAGGCACAAGTTTCATCAGAGGACGCCCTAGGTTTCATCACCAGGTAGGCCGAGACGGTGGCAAGAGAACATGAGACTCCCCTTGCAGAACTTGAAGACCCTCTGTCTGCGGTGCTACCCCCCCAAACCAGGCGCTGCACCCGTACTTCCCACCACCATCCCTAGAGTTTTCACTAGGACAGGCCTATGAGGGCTACATTTCGACCTCATGCAGGCACCTTCACACTTTAAGGACAGACTTCAATTTTGGCATTGCTTTTGTACCTTGAAAATGTGCTGTTATAAAACGAGACAAAAGTTATTCGCCATGTAGTGGTTTTCATTCTAATTTTATCCCATCACCTCAAACAGTATGTCACCTAGAGTGGGTCTCCTTGGTTAAGGCCAAAGAACTCAGTCCTACTGCATACTGCGGGATGAAGATGGATGAAACAGTATGTTTGCCCACCCTTACCGCACCAGTGCCGGCTGCGACCATCTTGCTATGAGAATACAGAACCCAAGAGCTTCTTCAAAACATGGAGTGTGTAGTTCATAGATCGGGGCTCGTTTTACCTCCACCTAAGGCAATGAAGACGTTGGGGGGTGACACAAAATAATCTCTTACGATAAAGTGGCTTCCTTCTGTTTTTATAAGACGGCAAATAAAAATGACGAAAATACTGAGACTTCTGTCCAAACCACTAACCAGGAGCATCCTTACGCATAACGCAACGCCCAAGAGCCTCGCCCTTACTTACAATGGATGAGGATCTTACCGAAGAGATTTCTGAGTACCCCAGGCGAGTAGTGCACTACAGATTCACACAGCTTTTAGCATAGAAGAGACATTAAACTCTGAGCCAGTTGTGGATGTCTAGAGAGCCAGATGGATGGCAGGTTGTCCTGGGTGTTTACCTTTAGTGTTAATGGTGACATCACCCACCATGGCTCAGTACCTGCTGATGCTAAATTACAGCGATTAATAATTTAATCATTAAAATTTTAGTTTATTCTTCTGTCATCTACCTTGAGTAATATAACACAGCTCTAAAGATTCATCTTAGTGGGGAAAGAGAGCTTTGTGGGGACTCTCCGTTTATCTCTTAGGGAAAAACCCTAATCCCAGCAATGACAAAATTACTCCAGCCCTAACGTTAACCATAAGTAACCAAACAAAATACAAGACTTTTGACATGTTTAGTTTTTTGATTGCAGTCACAGATTTTTATAAACTTAAGTTTTCCCTTGTGGGGACCAAAAAGGTGATCAAAATAACTTTTTATCACATTGCAGGGACATTTCATCCCACAATGTAATGTATACATAACCCACACACACACATCTCAGTGTGGCTGGTACCATTGGATTAGTAAAACTTAGTAATATCAATAAACCACAAAAAAAAAAAACGGAAATAGGTGAATACCTGTAAAAATCTACTATTTTAATAAATATAATGAAGCCAGATAACAGAGTCACCAGTTTGATGAACAAAATAGCAAGGTGGTGAAATCGGGGGTGTCGCATTACCAAATATGAATAACCCTCCTTCATAATAATTCATTTTTCATTAAATTGGCTTCAATCTCTTATTTCGTCAAAATGCGAGGGCAAACCACTCTGCCAATGCATTTTACTGTCAAAAAATATGCTGCAATAACCCTACTGGGATATGAACCTGCAGAGCTTGAAATACGTTTATTCCACGCTCTTAACCCTAACATGACCGGTATTTGCTTCATTAGGAATCAGACTTTTCTTTTTTTAACCCTCCTGTCGAAAACCAGCTTAGCCCATTTTTCGTTTTTAGCTTGACACAGGGGAGGTTTGAAGGACAGGGGACGACGGTGAACCAGGGTGATCCTAACAACCCATTTTCTTAAGATGATAATTCAGAGAAGTAATTTCCCAGCCGGCTACCAAGAGATGGAATATGGGAGGCTCGAACTGGCAGAAGGGAACAGTCTACGGAATCAAAGTCCACCCTCCTCCGATTGCAGGGTAAACAAAATGGAACCAGGTCCTCCGAGGTCTGCAGCTCTTTAAACAAGTCATGAAGTGTTTATACTTGAAACAACAGAGAGGGAAATAGTGGGACCAAGAGGGAGAGCGGGCCTGCATCTGCAGACGGCCAAAAGCCACTTGACCTGATCGATGTACATGCCCACGCAGCTTTGTGATTAACTGGACTGCACAAAACCAGGAGGATGTGCATTTTCTACTCCACGGGAGACTCAGAATGGAAATAGAAAAGAATAGCTTATTTTTTTTTTCTTCAGCAACTATGTCTCCCGGACTGTTTCACATCATCTCTAGGTTGATTCATTCTGATATCCATAGTACCAGACTGGCTAGATGTGGAAAAAAAAAAACCAGGCTGACTGGAATCAGAGTCAGGATGTACAGGATAAACGGATGGACCCCCGTCTCATACTGGCTTTCGTGTTACAAGGAACGGACGTCTTGCACCATTCAGAAGGACGCCACTCCTTCAGGCGATACATGGCAGACAAGCTAAAAAGGCTAAATCTGGCCAGCATGAGACGCGAAATGTACCCGAGCATGAAATGCACAAGTCTATGCAAGAAACCATGCGGAAGAATGGCGGTGAAAGACCGGAGCATGGAGGAGAAGCTGGATAAGAGTGAGAGGCTGCTAGGTCACGATGTGAGACGGCTTCTTCATGTCCTGCCGAGCTCGACTTGGCCCATGAAGGAGGTAGCTAGCCTCACCATGGATTTCTGAAGGGGAGGGGGCTAGGTTTGCACTAATGGGGTCTGATTTTTAAGATAATGAATGTGAACACGCTATTTAAATGAATCAGTGTCCATTTATTTGGGGCTAAAAACTGCCCGATATCCCTGATAGGAGCATTGAAGAAGAAACATGCCAAGGATTGATTATAACGTTCTGAATATGCAGGGAACATCCGTGAATTCCAGAAAATATACTTTCCCCAAAAGTATAACTGTCGTGTCACACTGTTCCAAGAAAAGCCCTAGATATGAACACAATGAGCAAAAAAGAACATATCCTGGCACCACACGAGATAAGAAGCAGCAAATCATAATGATCTGCTCTTGCAACGGGGGGGTTGGCAGCCTCGATAAGATGACAGCAATGAACAGCCAGTGTATAATCGCCCCTCTGGTGATTTTTTACAACACTGACATTGTGTCTGTGTATGCCCCCCGGACTGAAGCAGACCAGCAGTGCTGTGCTATTTCTTAAGGAACTTGACCAGGCCTGTGTAAATCCACAGATCCAGAGGCAAAGCTGCCCACCCTGATCGCCTGCTGCTCCTTCTATTGCCCAGAGAGTGCCAGATGTAGTGTCCAGACCTTCATCTAGATCAAGAAACACACCATCCCTCCATACTGCTAAATACAGGAAGGCCATCTGTACACAAACACACGTAAACTCTCTCTGTTTCTCTTGTGGTGCGTAACATAACCTCCAGCTGATTTATCCAACTTAGCGCAAATTGGTTTTTTATTACGAGGAAAATATGTTCATTTCTGGAAATGCATTCCTCTACCAGAATACAAATAGCATCCGAAATAAAATGCTCCTGCACTGCATTTTCTTAATGGCTGGCGAAGCCAAAATAAAAGTTTGGGCAATAATTCAAAACTACCTGACAGTTTTTAGTAAATTTCAAATCGGCTGGTTCGCAGCATAATGGATGCGTCCGTTTCTAAAAATAACATGATGGTTTAAACAAATCAATGTCATCACCGTGTCAGAATACGTCAGGTGTAACTATGCCTCGCTGTGTCAGTCTTTTAGTAAATGAGTCAATGGAATCGACAAATCAGTGTAGGCTGCTTATACTGCGGATAGTTTCAGTCTAACAATGATAATGGCTTGATAAATGATTCAAAATCTTTTGGAATTATATTCAAAATATTAAAGTCAAAGTACAGAGCCGTTCTGCTTTATTGAAACAAGAGAATTTATTTTCTTTTATCACTGTTTGTTTGATGGTCATCTATGCATTTATAGTATATTTATAATGCTCACTGAAAGAGTTTGGTTATTGTGTCAATACCGAGCCATGCTCTCATTGTAGCCTGAAAAGTCAATATTTAATTTTTAACACAACCATTCTATTCACGTGTGTCGTTATCAGACAGATAATCTGAGCGACTTGCTTTATGTTTCTCTTAGTCTGTCTTCTGAGCACTCGCCCGGACCATCTTATCTACAGTACATATATATCATACTGAAGAAAGATCTCTGCAATTGTCTTTTTTGCCAGGACATATACCTTCTCAAACTGGGCAAATCCTCACACAGATGTTTGTTATCAGAGGCAAGTGGCAAAACAATGTAGTTTCCCTTCCAGTTGTGTAAGCTTCACTGTCATATGTGAGTTACAGGCACATTTCTGTGCTTGTTTATAAGTCACTGGCCCTTCCTGGGTTGATGTGAGCAGCAGGAACTAAGTCATCCGTGTGAATGAGGTCTGATGCTGGTGGCGAAAACGTCCGCCATTACCTGTGGGTTAAGAAACCCTGAGAAATATCCAACTAGACATGAGCAACAATGTCAGCACAAAGCTGTGCGCAGATATATACACTCGGTAATAACACCATCAGCCTTGAGTAATATTCAGAAATTAAAAACACATGCATATTTTGTCGATCCTTACATCTATTAAATGCTTATCCTGAGCAGGTTTTAGCTGTTGTTTTTTTTTATTATTTTACTAATTTCCAAACATAAAAATTATAGTTTTAATCAACTGTCAGATATGACACTCAAATGGCATTTATGAAGTGAAAGGGCAAATATATCATTAACGTCTGACGAAGGCATGTATCTCCGTTTCTGAAAGTTCACGCCGCTCGCTGTACGACAGATGGTTTGACTTGGAGTTCCTTCAGTATTCATGGTCAGTGGTTCTGTCTATGGGCATCTCCTTGCCTGCGTGTGCAAAACATGCATCTCCCACAGCCAAGCTCTCTGGAACAAAGGCCCCCAGACCTTCTTGCTGGCCCTCTCCTATCAAGAGTCGCCGGGCTCCAGTGCGCTGGGCAGTACCCGTGCCACTGGCCGACAGAACCTACTGCCAGCGCGTATGTTAAGTTGGCCTTGAGCCCTGGGACAGGAAAGAAAGTGGGAGCCCTGCAAACCTCCTGAGTCACAATAAGGAATTTACCATACCGCCGTTTAGCCCTGACAAGAACAGTAACCATTTATAGGCCTCTCCGGAGACTCTTTTTACTCAAAAGTCAAACTATGTACCCCTGCATTATGCATAAATGTCACATGCACAGAAGAACTACCTGCGGGCCTTCTGTTATGTATTCAGTTTACTTGCAAACAAGTGCTTTAAGCCCTGTCGCATGGTGTGGGGTAAAGCACTGCCTTCCCTCCCAGCTCCATCCAAGACCAAGGAGACCAGCCAGCCGTGCATCTTCAGCAGTAAGCATGCAGGAAAAGGCAGGCCAACAATGAACGACGTGTACAGATCATTTAAAGCAGGGTTTCCCAACCCAGTCTTTGGGGTCCTCAGACAGTCTTGTTTTTCTTACCGGGAGCAGGAAGGGAGCAGAAATGTGAATTATATGGCAGGGAGCTGGAAGGGAGCAAAAACATGGACCGTCTGGTGGTGCCCCGAGGACCGGATTAGGAAATACTCATATAAAGCATAATTTCAATAAAATTAAGAAGAAAAAGATGTTTATTTTGGCTGCTGCCCTGTTACTTGTGATTGCCATTGGTGTAATGCTATTATCCGTAAACAGCATGATGAATTAACTCTTTCCTTATAAGCAATCTGCAGTCTGCTTAAATTTACCTTACCCATGGATTCTAATTAAAATATCACTACACTTAAAAATACTCTATAACCAACACTTCAACTTTCCTCCCACATAACAATCTAAAAAGCAGAAAATTCATTACAGATTTTCCCACCTCTGGTATAATTATTACATTCATTTGGTCTTCAGGTTCAGCTGGCTTTCCCAGTGCCATTGGATTAGCTGTAGGCGGGAGTAATTGAATGATAATTGAATGTCTGACGAATGACTGTGCAGGATAATCGGTTTTCGTAATGAAATACTGACATCTGACATATCAGTCTGTCGTCATGTTCCAAGACAGCCTTACCGGTATATTTATGGAGGTATATTCATGTTACAATGTCAAACATGAACCGCAAAACCTTTTTATGGTTATATAGGAGAAAACACTTTTTTTTGCTGCAGAATTATCATTTTTTCTGTTATTGCATTTAATAATATTTCCCTGTAATGGCATGACATCCCATATAAGTGCATAAAACGCGTGGAAATACGTGAAAATCTTCAGGGTGGCGAACAGGTCCACAGGATGCAGAAATTTTCCAGGATGGAATAATAGAATAATGTTGTTCTTAATGTTCTTAAAGAGATGTTCTTAATGTTGCACTTCTCGTGACTAAACTGTCTTGTTAGATTCTTGCTTTGTTGCTCGATATTGTGCTTCTCCTGCTCCTATACTGCTTACACTTGTACCTGCTCATTCATATGAAGCTCAGCCTAGCTGGACTTATGCTTAGTCGACTCCTTCACAGTGGTATGTTTGTAAGGAACTATTTGCCTCACTTGAACATCTCTTTGGACCAAAGCGTCTGCTAAGTAAAATAAACATAAATGTAATGTAAATGTTTTTTTTCACTCTTGTGGGAAGAACGGGAGGCACAACATATGAATATATATTTTGTTCTCTAACTTAAACAAGCACCCAGTAAACGCCATCCAGACCAGGCCAATCTCCTGGGCTTCACTCCTGGTCAAGCTCGTGTCATACTTTTATCAACTGATTACATGTCAATGGATGGGCTAGTACTCTGACCTTAACCTTCCCCAGAAACATCCGATTGGCCCTATGCATTCTGGGATAGCCTATAGGATTGCCATGCCCAAGCATCGTTTATTCTGTTATACATAATGGATGGATACTCAGATCTTATGACCAACAGACTACATTTTATAGTTGTCTCAATGCATTCTATTAGATGACATTTCTTCACATTCTGGTCAGATGTTCTTATGCCAGATATAATATGGATAAAGTATATAAAATAAACTGAAAGGCAGAAACATCTTTGAACTAACATTCACGGGCTTCTCAGCGTAGGCTTCTACCGTGTGGGTGTTACACAGGAGCTTATATTTATAAAAGGTCACTGGCAGACTTCGGCAGTGTCAACGCTGACCACCATGCACGTTACCCTGGCTCTCCCAGCAGCCCTTGCTCTCCTGCTGACAGCACAGAACATGAGGGGCAAAGGAAATAAAGAGGAAGCACAGCTAAGGCTCCATTGTGTACTTTCTATGGCCAGGCAACGTAACGAGTTAGCATTAGCAGAACATGCTAAACATGGCTAGAGCGTGGTTGCGCTTGCTCTTTATGGTCTTTCGGCAGACCGCTGCACACCTTCACAGCTGAATTTGTCTTTTGCCTCGCAATTATCTTATCTCAGCCCTGAACAGTGCCGTCTATTTAAATATGTTATCGTTGGCATTTAAACAACGCTAACTTATCTCTTGGAGGCAGGGTTAAGCTGCATTCACTAGTATGATAAGAATGCAAACTGCTGACAGAAGGCCTTCTTTTGAAGAAAGGACCATCCAGATTTCACACCTGGCGTAATAAATAGACAAAATAAAACCAGAGAAAGAAAACGGAAATTATGGCGGGTGAAATACGGTACGTCACAGCAACACGACATATTTACGCTAACATTAACTTGATTTAAGTCAATGTCTAAAAAACCTCATTTGACAGGGACATGGTGGACACTTGCCAAATTAATTATTCTTTCAGGTGGCTAATAAATCTCATTGAGCTATTTCTAATTGTCCCATGAGCCATGCCTGAAGAACAATCAACCATCAAATGGAAAGCTAATGGAAATGGCCGGAGCTCTAGGGAGCGACATCGCTGCCACAGGCCAGGTGCTGGGACGCCATCCTGTTTTCGAGGAGACGGGTACGGTCATTTCGCAGGGACCACTTATGGCATGGCTGCATGTGCTACGGGACGACTGGGGATTCATGAGGGCCACACAACACAGAGGGAAAATGGTGCTGGAAACGCCGGAAAAGCGAAGCAGACAGACCTGAGAGAAAGATGGACGCGTACAGGACGCGTGGATTAACAACATACGGCAAGCAGGAGGACTGAAGTAAATTGGTATTCTGTAAAGTACTGCATTTTATCACTGTAGTGACTAAATAATCATACTTCATTAGTCTTTTGTACAAGTTAACCAACACAGCAGTTCTTTAGCTTGTCTGTCTCTACTGCTTCTCTCTTATGATACTGCCACTGTGACAGCAAAGCTTGGGGTCAAAGTGTAGGGTCACCTATTTTTACCTGTATACCAGAGGGGTTTTTGAGATTAAGGGCTGTGATGTGATCAAAACAAAACAGAAAATAAAATTCAAATAACCAAAACCGAATAAAACGTCAACCACAAGAAACACGCCACAAGACCTGACTTCGTATGCATACGGTTCTGACATTCTAAAGCTTGGCTTCCTCAGCCACTATCTCCTGTACCACCTTTCGCCCTTCCCGGAGCCATGCTTTAAGGCTGGCAGAACATCCAGTGCTCTGAGAAGTACAGTGCACCCAAATCCATATGTGATTAACGCATGTAGTATTGCCGATTGTTTGAAGCCATGCTGATGAAGCAGCGTATCACTAACAAACAAAACTGTCAGCACAATACTGGCGAATGGTACACAGCTTATTTTAAATAGCTTTATCAGAAGAACATGCATTTTTTTCTTCCAGTTGCACACTATTTTACTTATCAGACACCGATAAGGGCTTTGCTCAACAGCCCAACGGTGCCATCACACAGTCAACCATGGGATATGAACCAAGGACCTCCCAATTACAGCTACAGCATCCTAACCACAGACCAGCACCACACATAAATAGTGCAAGATCATCACTATACTATGCATAGTGTGGAATAAAAATAAAAATGCTTTTAAAAATATTATGCCTGATAAATGTCGCACAACTATTACCCCACTTCATGTCGTGCTTTTAGCTTATGGAGCCAAACAACACAGACAAAAATATAGGTTTGCATTCCCCTGAGGCTAAACAGTCTAAAAACCGCCCAGTTAAAAATATCTGTGATTCTGAATGTGATACACATTTCTGCAATCTGTCAGAAAGCGCTGCAATTTTTAAAAACTCACTGCCAGGCTCGCTGACGTCGAGCGCAGGACGGGGACGCGGCAGAGTGTCAGGGACAGGTCAGAGCTCAGCTCTGAACAATGAAGGTTGGGTCAGTCGTGGACCTTAACACGCGGAGTCGCCGTGTGAAGCGGCACTTAATATGGATCCGTCTACCTGAGCGCCGGTTCAGGTTTGGAGCCATTTCTGCAGACTGCACACCAGCCAGTGTCCAAGGGGTCGTTAACTACCAGCAAAATAAATAACTGAAAGCAAAAACATCCCTCTAGCGTGATTAAAACCAGCTTAATGTCTGTTACCACCCTGACAGGAGTCATTAAACTCATAGTAAATATGAGGCAGTAACTTAGCAATAATTTATAGTCACCCAAGAGTTGCATTGCGGTGATTAATATCTATATGTTTTTGTTTTCAAGCAATTTCAATTTATTGATTTACTTAGCAACAGCTTGTTAGCAGGGACATTTATTAATGACTATATCCGTACCCATCTCTGCTCATCTAGATACTGAAATGATTCACATTTTATATGATTGTCAAACAGCTGCAGATCTATCGTAACACCTTACGAGCAATTAATCCAGATCAATACCACCATTCCAACAAGTCTGTATCAAACTCATTACACTCAAGCATTAAGTTTAACCTGATTCCCTACCTACTGTACTTCCTATCTACTAATCTGCCTCTCAATGGCAATATACTTAACGTCCGTATTTACTAGTTTTATAAAATTAAAAATACGATTTAAAGATCTTATAAATCACATAAATTATATTTATATTATTTGTACCCTGAGACACACATATAATTTGTTTCAAACTGGGTGGAGAAATGATTAGCAGCTGGAGGTAATGATTTTATTGAAAATGTGATTTGTTCCCCTGTACTATAGTGCACAGCCATGCCTGGGATAAAATGCTGCTTTTGCTATGCGAGACACTGGCTGGCAGCGGCACGAGTCGAAACGGACAGCACCCTGCACTCAGACGCACGTCCCGCAGGCATCGAGAGCATTTCTGCTTCCTGTTGACACTAAGAAATAGGCCCTTTGCCCGAATTCTGAAGAAGCAAATCTGCCTTTTGGCTTTGCACCCTGGGCAGGTCACATGAGGATCATCAGTATTATTAAAATCATGCATATTGCACTCATACACTCATATGAAAACAATAGGAAATAATAACAAATTGTGGAATTAAACTGTAATTTACACAGGCCCACAGCCAAAAATAAATTTCATGGGGATCCAGCAGTCCTACTGATGGTCTGCCCTTGGTAGAATTCGCCAATTGGGGCGGAGGGTTGTCCCCCCCTACATTTTTGCCTACCGGGGGGCTGAAGCAAGGGCGGGGGGGGGGGGGGTTCAGATCCATAACTTTAATACCTGGCTCTAAAATAAGCTTTCTGCAAGCACTGATTTTCCCATCATTACAGATGCACGTCACCATAGGAGCGATATGGCATTAAACTAGAGATGCGTCTGGCCTGGTTTAGTCAGTCTTTGCCTACAAGTATTGCTGCATCCTTGAACGGCCCCCAATCCATCAGCGCCTTATTTAGTGTGGAGCAAAATGCCTCTGGACCTTCTCAGCGATGTGCTTTTGTAGGACACAGCAGGAGACCAAATCCAAAGCCCAGAAATGCAGACACTCTCAAGACAACACCCCTTCATTGGGTTTAGGGGACTTTTAATGCCAGTTAAACTCCTGGCAGCGTCTATGGGCAAATCAAAGGCCGAAGCCAAAACAGCATTTTACGAAAATACATCAAGAAATTATTCTAATGTGAAATTTCTTAAACTGAAATAAGCACAAAGAAAAAAATGAACACACATGTAACTTTTTAATAAATTTTTCACTTGAGATCCTTTGTCTTATTGCGTTTATACTACAGGTCTGTTTATGTATGTGAAGAAAATTCTAGCGCAGAATAAGTCGCAATATTACTCTCACAAAGTCAGGTTGCAGACTGTAAGGGTAGGCAAACAATTTCCCATTTCACCCAAGGCTTCAAAGGCATCAGACTGAGTACAGTGGGCAAACGCTACGTGGAGGTTTATGGTAAATGTGTGTCAGGGTGAGTGCGCAAACACGACGCCGAGCCAGGCACGCCACTGCATGTTCCTGAGGGATCCGTTGCAGCCAGCATGTGTCAGCGGCTTATTGGGCTTGAGGAAGGAGGAAAGAGCCATTTCAAATGTGACAAGTTATTTTGCTGCCGAACTAGGGTTAGTCTAAGAAAGGCATGCAAGTCTGAACAACAAAAACAGGGTGGATATTTGACCACTTCCACTGCGATCTACTTTAAAAGTTCAATACTTTCTTAAATCTGCAGGGAGATCATCAATCGTTGCTCTCGTTGTAATGAGAGCACACATACATAATTATGCAAATTAGCTACTGAAATGGATGTTTTGAATTAACCATTTCAGAAGACTCAGTGTTTGTGCATTATTGATTATCGTTTTTAAACAAAATCCGTGTCTCTTTTGGATTTAATGATAGGGGTTAAAAAGATTGTGACGTCAAAGCTAGCCTGCCAATCCAAAAGCATCGTGGAAGTAGGTCAACATTTTCCATCAGGTGAGCACAGCTGACAGCGCACCCCCCTCCCCCCCCCCCCCCACATTAGCTCTGCACCCCAGCTGCATTCAATGGGCCCTATTTAAATTCACATTATATGTCTCACCTTGATAATGACTGCTAAAGCCTCTATATCGATGGTTGCTGTCAGTCACAAAATGAAGCCTCAGCCAGTTCTTGTTACTGACAATAGGAGACGGAATGTTCATCCCCGATAACCTGCAGGAAAGAAAGACATTCTTTAAGCATGCTACGCTGGGTTAATCCTCGACAAATCATCTCAGGCCATTTCTGAGAATTTGCACAGAATCGGAGAGTGTAAAAAAAAAAATCTATTAGGCTGTGCTATTAAAGGAATTTACTCAGCAGATATCGCCGGCCAGATTACCAGATCATTTTTAATTTAGTCTCTTGGCAGTGACAAATGGCTTGAAACGGCAGTACTCCAAAGTTCCGGAACACTTCACAACTCACCACCCAGAAGCAAAACAAAGTCTGAAATGATGGTGTGAAGCCGGGCCCAAGCAGGAGAAGATCGGCCAAAACACTCTTCCCGATGTTCCATGGCTCGCTTACCCCTGGGGGGGGGGATGAGGGGGTGAACAGCTTGTGTCTGAACTCCTGGTTAGACCAGGTGTTTCTACGTGCTTCATTTAGAAGGCTCCAGAAGCCTCTGATCGGCAGGCGTCTGGGTCCCGGCATTCGCCGCGACTTGGTGCCCGCCCGTTTCGTCACATGCGGAGCACGCTCTCTGACAGGCGGCGAGGCCGAGCGACAGGAGCAGAGCGACAGGAGCAGAGCGACAGGAGCAGAGCGACAGGAGCAGAGCGACAGGAGCAGAGCGGAGCGCAAGGTGTGAAACTTTAACACCTCCATCTGTTCTCCTTTCTGCTCGCTTTTCATCTTCCCAGCTGGCGAATCGCTTTGGCTGCCATTTTGGCTGAGTAAGCCCCCCGCCCACCCCCTTGTGAAGTTAAAATTTTAAGGATTGCACAGCCCTAATCTGAACCCATATTATATATATATATATATATATATATATATATATATATATAAATTTTGCAACAGCATCTAAGAAATGAATAATTCAATTACAGGCAGAAGCAGAAGGCTGCTCTTTGATCTCCACCCAATAAAGTAATCAGAGAGGTAGAGGCAAGAGTCAAAAATTAATAAATAAGCCTGGGTCATGTAGACTTTCATAAGCGCAGTATGTTTGCTAGAAATAATTCTACCTGGCCGATGTATGTGATTTTGTATATATAATACTCCGGCTGAGGTGGTGGTGTTACATTCAGTAAAGACCAATGCGACGGGTGTAGGTGCATTGCCTCCATCGTCAGTGGCTATCTGCCTGCTGTCGACAGGCAGGGAGTCCACAAGAGGGCGGAGTCATTTCCAGGGCCCCAGTGGCTGTGGGGAGCTACCTGTGACGGGGCAAGTAATTTGTTTGTGTGCCTGCGGAGCGAGAGGAGGAGAGAGGTCGCAGCCCTTCCCTCATCTGTCTTTATTGACGACTGACAGGATGTGTCATTAAAGGACGCGGTCGCATGAATCATTCCCCTAATGGCCTCCACGGGCTGGAGCGAGGCCATGCCATTATCATTATCTGAAAACAGCGGCTGGAATAAAAATACATATATTCCGCAAATATCTTATAGACAGTAATGAAGCCACCAGTTCCCGCAGGCTAAAGCTACGATGCACAGGGCTTGTGAGGTGCAAGGCCGCAGTGTGCTGTAGAAAGCTTGGCCCACATGCACCACAAACCAATGCGACTTTGTTCAGGCACCAACATCTGCATTGGAACCCTGAGTTCCCCTCAATGTGAAACTGAAAACAAGTCCTCCGGAGACTGCCGAAATGCTGAGGTGAGATTGTACACTTCCCGATATCTACTGAGGCAATTCTGGGAGGAAATGAACTATGCGGTCCCTGCTCGCCCTCGCAAACCCTTCTCTAATCTGCACTCTGAGAAGCCATTCCTCACACTAGGACGTTTAGTGCACACCACGCAGCCATTCTCCGGCAAGCACATGGTACGTAGTAACAAGTCACTCACGTTCCGATGTAAACCCTGGAACTTTCTGGTTGCTGTGGCAACTACTTGCTGCCAATGCTGCTCAGTGCTAGGAACAGCAGCAAGCGCTGACAAATTGGTAATCAACACCTGAGGTGAAATTAAATGCATCAACCGTAGAAGTCCTTGAATATCTGGAATACTATTCATTGGTGTGGCTTACGTTCTCATAGTATGCTCACGCTCTCTTTAATGCTGATCAATCACAACAATTTATGTTGCTAACACACTGAAAGCCATCAAGAAGAATCTTGATTTTGCTAATTCGTTAGATTGCTTTATTTATTATGTCCAGAGTGTTGAACTGAAAAATCAAGCTCATGCCAAACAACAGACAATATTTCAAATCCACGAGCAAACAAACCTATTACATCTATCAGATGATTGCCTGCGCGCATTAAGGATATAGCCAAGCAGGTTCTGAGTCTGCAGTAATTGTCATGGAAATAAGGAAAACTGTGTCTAATGACTCCAAGGGAAATAACTAGAAATGCCTTAATTCTACTGCTTGATGGCCAAAGTCATCAGAGAAGATGCTCAATAGATGGAATTTTCCATACCAGAGAAAAACAGGAAGCGCTCATTTAGCTAATGCGTCACATGTAGTTAATTAAAGTAGTGGTGATTGTGCTTGGGTGTAATGAGCAACGGCTTTAACAGGCTGCCACATCACTCCTGACGTACCTACCCCCCCCCCCCCCCCCCAAAAAAAAAAAAAAAACAGCGAATAAAAGCCGCATGCAACAAGGGGATCTTAGCGTATCCCAGGCTGAAGCCTCCACCCGTAACACAAAGCCAGCACACTGCACGCGTCTACAAAAGGTTAAGTGTTTCTCCAGTTTGTGTGATATTTGCAGGGTCCTTGTGACATGGACAATTTTAACAGTTGCGGTGAAAGTGGGCTGAAAAATCTCAGAAAAGCTTCTGTCTCGTTAAGAGCCTTATAGGAACGTTCGTAGCGTAATAGAGCCATCTGTGGTCTCCTGTCAGACAGGGTGTGAGAATGGAGTCATGCACGTTCAGGTGACAAGCTCACTCATTCTGTTTACTCGTGCCGGATTTCCTATCATAATACAAGCTTGACTTTGGTTTTCTTGAGTCCAAACCCCAATGCCCAACCTCGCCTTGTAGGATGTTCCTCTCCCTAACCACCATTTTGTTTCCTTCCCACAGCTTCTATTAAATCCACCAGAATGTCCTTCCCTGAGAAAAGCCCAATTCCTTCTTCCTGTCCCAGATTTCCAGCGCGGCCCTTTGGTGCCTACGACCAAACAGCCACACACCAGACATCAGGCCTGCAGAATCTTCTGAGCACTTTGTGTACAATTAAATTCCAGGAAATTAAATTACACACACAGACCGCAATGTGAACATAAACTGCAGATTACAAAGCAGAGGGACATTATCTCAGTCAGGAGCACATTATATAAGGTAAACAAAAAGTATTAAGTAATTCTTTTAATTTTAAACTTTATATAATAAGAACGCGATGCGATGACTGTAATCCGTGTGAGAGTGCAGAGTAATCTCCCACGGGCCGAGGGAGTAATTGATTACACAAGGCACTCTCAAAGCCTGGCCTTTCCAAATCTCTGTGCCATTTGCTGAAATGTAAATGACGCAAACACTGAGGGGGAGAGAAAGGGGGCATTTATTCACCACGGCATTTACAATGAATTTCCTGTCTGCCTGGATTCTGAAAGCACTTCAAGGTCCCAGAAATAACTCTGACTAAATTGATAGTGACAAGAAGGTGCCATGGCGGTGCGACTTAAAAAGAGCCATGTGGCAATTTATCAGCAGCGTACCCAAGAATCTCCAATCCAGCCCTAATATTTTACTTACAGAAGCTCCGGGAGCAGAACGCGGTGACTTGGTTTTTACATCTCATGCATGTGCTCAGAATGAAAAGACAGACCATGATGCATCGTCATTGCGATCTTGCTACTGGTCACTCGCTGGAAACTCGTTGTACTTACACTTAGCTGAGGCAGCGGTGGCCTCGTGCCCCTGGGTGCTATATAGTAGCTGCGCACTGCGATGTCACAATGGCCCACATGGGTTTAATGCAGAGTTACACATTTCATTGTGGTGTGTGAACAATTCATTGGTTTTTCACCTAGTTGGCCCCTTGATGGCTGCGTGCTCATAATTTTCTACCCACATTAATTGTCTGGCTTATGCGTTACTTTGGACAAAAGTATCTGCTTAAAAAATAAATGTCAATGTAGAAAGTGAATATTTCATTTATGCTGTACCAGTGAAGGGATGAAATAGTACCAGAAACTAGTTAAGACAATGGGTCCCTTTCCCATGGGACAGAATTATTTTGTGCTAACTGTGCGTGGAAATTGTGCTCTCAAATTGTATCTCCGATCTGTAGGTAAGCATTTGTCTAATTCCGAAACAATCATGAGAGCCAAAGTGGCACAGTATTCCGATGTCCCATTCAGGGAATAAAGGATGGCCTTATTACCATCAGATGACATCAGACCTTACGCCCAGACCATCAAATCCGTCTTAATTGCTGGGCTGCTAATGAAGACTGGCATGAGCGTGCTGAAACGCTCTTGCATGCCCTCGCACGCGCTTGCACACGCACGCCCGCTGCAGCCCGGCACCGGACCACATCTGTTCCCAGCACGGCGTACATCTCAGCTGCTTCATCCATCACAGGCCTGCCCTGGAGACGGATGGGAGGCCTCTGGGAAGCGGTGAGCGTCTCTCCATCAAATTGATGTTTTGAAAGTAAGTAATCAGTGTTCTCCACAGGTACTGCTTCCATAGTAACCTCACTGCTGTTGCAGAGGTCCCTCTCCCACCAGATGCCCCCCCCCCACCCAGGAAACCCAGGTAGGGTTTCACAAAAGTATTGCATTCTGGGTACTGCTTATCCTTTCTGCAAATTCACAAATAATGTCTCACTTTCACCTTACAAAAGTACCACCCTATTACATTTCTCTTTTACACCACAGAACATTATACATTTTACATTCCCGAATGGGGGTGGCACGGTGGTTTAGAGGGTGACACCCACCCCTACACACCGCGTGTGGAAGTTTCCTCCAGCTACTCCAATTTCCTCCCACAATACAAAGATCCGTGATAGACTTTCATGGCAGGTGTACCCCAGCCTTGTTCCCCCCCCCCGACCTTCCGAAGAGGCTATTAATAGATAGAAGGACTTTCAATTAGTTTGTTGACAATGAAACAGCTGTGATGTGAACTGTGTGCAATGTGTAGCACAGTGGGTTAAGGAGCTGTCCAAAATCCCCATAGAGGGTCTGGAACCTTAAAAGGCACTTATCTGATAATACTCCAGGGCCGCTGGAGATCCTTCCTTGTGCATTGCTTTTCAGAAAAGCATCAGCTAAACAAACAAACATATAAATAAGAAGTAAAAAAAATGTAATCTCACTATAACCACAGATGCCAATGTATACGCAGGAAGACCAATTGCTTGTGGACGAGAGATTTACAGATATCCTAGACCTTCCTCGCAGTCCCCTGACACACGGCACTGCTCCCATTTCACCCCGTAAGTTGCATCACTAAACTCCACTTCTCCAGAAAGCCTTCCTCCACTTACTCTGCGCTGTGAGAGTCCTGCCTGAACACTCTCAGGGACCTCGCTTGGAAGATTCCAGATCCCCTGCATTCCGACTCGGAGCGCCCCCGGCTGACAGCTGTGGCGTACCTGACAGTGATCCACCGTGCAATTCATGAAATAAAAATTATACCTATTTGCTGGCCTGCTGTGGCATTAGATTAGCATTGTGCTTGGCTCTGTACCAAAGAATCCATATATAAATATATATAGTTTTTTGTTTCCAGAGATGTCAAGCAGTGACATTATAGCTCTGAACAGAACAGAGAGACATTCTAAACCTACGAATGTCCTCAGAAGGCTGTTATCCGGATACATAATTCATTGGTATTCAGTCCCAGACAATCGGATTACTTTAAACGATGGACTCCAGCCCTTTGACAACTGTGAAATGCAATATGTAATATGTTTTCAATTGGGGGGGGTTACCTAACTGTATGTGAATTCTTATTCCTTTTCAACTAGTTTGCATAAATATAAAAACAGGAAACCTTTTGTAGTCGGCAGGTAATGCTAACGCTTCATCTGAGCCCACCTCAGATTAGCTCATATGTAAGTATGGTTACATGTAGACAATTAAACCTGCCACGAAATTAACTAGCATGCACTGTAGATTTTCTGGGACTTGCTGGCGACTGAGTCGACGCTGCAACCAGCAAACATACTATACCAGAGAATTAGTTGTGAAAACCAGGTGACCCAGTTCAGGGTAAAGGTGACCAGGGCTGGCATCTTCATAGCAAATGACTCACTCAAAAAAAAAAAAAAAAAAAAAAACACAAGATGTATACTGTTGTATCACAGACACATGACATGTGGTTTTTAAATAGGGATGGCAGAACGGGGTTTCCCAGCGATGCCTCCAGGGTCTTGGTACTGAACTCATTTCAGACCGAGTACCGGCTGTGTTTCGCTGTAGGGCTTCTGGGAGGCAGGAGGGGAAGGCCATAGCTCGAGCATCAGAGCAAATCACATTGCTGGGCAGGTCAAGAGCTTGACTTGCACCCAGTCACCCGTGGTAATAACTATAGAGTCCCAAATGCTATTTATTTTGGTTAAACCAGAAAACTGATTCACTAGACATGTGGAATTTTTATGGCTGCCACTGAAGCATGGGACAGGAGAAAAGCAAATGGGATTCTGGGACTGACTGGTACGACAGGAAGAATTATTATTCATTATTACACTCGGCTATTGGTCATAAACAAACAGCAAGCGAGCAAGAGAAAATTTGGGAAAGGAGGAGGTTAATAGGTTCCCTAAATGGTACATTAGAGAGGAATGGCGTAAAAATTCACACAGAGAAACCTGAAAGTGTCTTAAGATAAGGAGAAGAATCTGGAAGCTTGAGAGCTACTGGTTTGCACAGCACATCTGGCCCAATGCGACAGTGAACCAGAGAGGCACCACATGTTGCCTAGTGATCCTGAAAGTCGCTCCAGACTGCGTTCTGTACTTTACTTTTTACGAGATGCGTCCCGGTGTTTCCTGCCATTAAACTCAGACAAAATAACCTTTACAGTAAACAGGACAAAAATGAAACCCAGCAATTAATCACTGTCATCGCCGGGTGCGAGGTGCGGAACGGATGGCCGCTGCAGCTCAAGCTGTCGCCTGGTGAGGGCGCTCTCTGCTCCCCTCGCATGCCCTCCCTGTGCCCTTGAGCTGGGTGGGATTCTGAATGACACCGGAGGCTCTGGAGATGCTGACAGGCTGCAATTAGCTGGCTGGCCCCTCCCCGCATGGGCGCCAAGCCATCCAACTCAATTTGGAGAAGTTCTCCTTTGGCACGGACTCCGGCGCCGTCCCAGTCCATTTGCAGCCGAGGCCTGGAATGTGCAGCGCGTACTAATTGCACCACTTGCATCATCACCATTGCAAAGAAAAAAAGAAAAAAAAAAAAAAAAACAGAACAGGAGAGCATGCAGAAAATTCCAGAAACAGGAACTGGATATAATCGAGAACTGTTCAGATGGGCTTACTTACTAACCACAAAAAATAACCTAAAAAAGACAAAATGTTTGCCTCTGCTTGATTTTAGCTGAAAAGGGCCTTTTCTTAATAAACACAGGAGGGCTGGAAAACCCTGTAGAAGGAGGAATCGCAAGAAGAATGCGGAAAAAAAAGAATAAAACTTCAGTGAAGATTTTCACAATCGTAATCGAGAAATTTGTAGCTTTTTTAATCACAACTAAGTGCAGCTATAATGGGATTTATTTTTTCCCTTAGTGTGATTTTGACATTTAAAACGGCAGTAAAACGCAGAAGATGGAATTTTTATTTCTTTTCCATTGTACGCTGCAGTTTACGACAACAATAACGCCGATCGGAAACAAAGCAGTTCAAAGAGAACGAAGATAATGCAGCTATTTTTTTTTAAAAAGGCTGAACAAGCAGAATTGAAGAATTTTGTTTGTTTTTGTTTTCTTTTCCATTTTCTATTGTCCAAGTACAAGAGCTGACTCAGTAAAGCGCAAAGATTCTTCGGACCCCCCGTGGCTCAGCCCTGGTATCGCTGATTTATTTAGTTTTTATTTATTATTGTTTATTTAAGTTCTGGGACAATACATCACACGGGGGACCGGGGGCCGCGCCTTGGAGCCGGTGCGGCAGCTGAATGGCTTTCATACACTTGAGCGGAGTAAAGGAGCTGCAGATCTCAAACAGCACGACCATAACGCTCTGTGTACGCATTACGCACACCGCCCTAGAAAGGACCCGCTGAGCTAATAAATAATGTAATCTATTTAATTTGACTGCTGACTAACGTAAGTGTATTAGAATGAAGCCGGAGGAAGGCATTCCTGTTACAGAGAAAACCCCCCATTTGGGCGACGTTCAACTTTATTTCCTTTCCGTCCTCGTGCTTAAGAGGAATTATTGGCTTTGTGTGGCTGGAGCAATGGAGACCACAGAACTAGCTTGCAGTCATAGGGTCTCCTAACAGTATGGGGGGGTTGGTTACTGCAGTGTTTTGCTGGAGATCTCACCTAAGAGGTTGTGACACGGACTGACTAGAATAAAGGAGCACGGATCTGGTGCTGATGTCACTGGGTGCTGTAGGGCAGAGGACGTGCTGCCTAAGCAGACCCTGCCTGCACTGTGAGCAACCAGGATGCAACCCCCCCCCCCCCCCGCCCGACACCCAGTTCTGTGAACATCTGCCAGCATCCCGCCCCTGTTTCTCCTGACTGAGCATATCCTGAAGCTATCACAGCCCAACCAGCAGGAACCTCGTGAGCCCAAAGTGTCCGCCGCTCCATCCCACGGGTCCGTTTCATCTGCACCCCGGGTGGGGGGGGGGGGGGGGGGTGTCGCTGTGCCAACTAGGACTGGAGACGCTACAGCAAGAACCTGCAAACTTGTTCAGCTACAGACAACATGATCAGGCCCTGTGAGGTAGAATATTCCGGAAATATATTTCTTAAATGCAAACGAGGTCCCAGTCAAGTCATTCCACAGCTGCTCTGGTACCAGGTGACATTATAAGCATCACAGTGGACAATAACTTTGTGCTGCTCAGTCATGGGTCGGTTGTGCATCATCTACGAGTCGCCAGAAAGCAGAGGGAAAAAAATGGCGAAACAAAATATTTACACAGGCATTATTTTCTTGTGTAAAATGTGAATTAGTGGTGCTTTGGTTCTGTAATATTTAAACACCCAAAAATATCAAGTATATATTATAAATAATCCGAGCATGTACTTTCAATTTGCCACTGATTAGGACACATCTGACAGATGAATACCAAAGATCTCTCAAAATTCAGAAGCAAGGAGTATTAGGTGAAATTAAATTGGATAAAATCGAGCCTGGGAACCTACCGCTTATTTTTGTGAGTGTGGCAACACCGTGTTTATTTCTGATGACATCTGCAAGAGATGGCAGAGAGTGACATGTGTCCTGCCACCACAGGGACCACCTGGCACAGCTGTCATGAATAGGACTGCTTCTCCACAGAGGTTGCGTTGCAGTTCTTGACATGACAGGAAACGCTTTTGGGATCAGCCCGAAATTTCTGTGTGCACGGTTCTAGGAGGTAAAGCCTGCATTGAGTACAGAAAGCTCACACATCTCCAACAGGCATCCCCCTGCTCCGATATCCATTCTCATGAGCTTTGGAGTTCATTAAATGTGAGGGTAAACTCTTCAGTCAGTTGCTTCTATGTGGGTGTTAACACTCATATAAATATCATGCTGCATGTTCCTCTTAAAACATTTAATATCGAGGATTTATGTGTTAAGTGTGAATGATTTCCCGTGGGAAAAAAAAAAACATGTAACCTTATCCCGTATCAAAGGCAACGAGGTTGTTGCGTAAGGAGACATCTGTCTGGATGGAGACACATGGCAACGGTGCAGCGCTGCCCCATTTGCATGCAATGCATTAATGCAGCCATCTTGTATGTGTCATGTGCAGTTTTGCAGCAAGCAGTCTTATCAGCATTGCAGCCCAGACCAGGAGAAGGGCTAGAGGCGGAGCTGTGGGTGGGATCAGTGATGGGTGAGGGGCGTGGCCAGGGGTGGGGTTATTGGTGGGATCAGGGATTGTTGAAGGCCGTGGCCAGGGGTGAAGCTGTGGGTGGGACCATGGTTGGGTCAGAGGCGGGCCTGGCACACCCAACCCAGGTTGGGGAGGTGGCTGGGACTATTCTGAAGTCATATCACATGCTCTCTCTTGGTGAGAGGAGCTTCGGAGTCAGCAGGAACCCAGGAGACTCTCTTCCCCGGAAAGGCTGGCTTTCAGCTGCTGCAGGAGTTAGCAGCTGCTCCTAAACGATAACATCGTTAGCATTAAGGGACATGGCGATGCAGATTCATTTACTCAGACCCGCCACTGTAAGAAAATAAGATTGCTACACAGCCAACCATTTCACAAATAAGTCGTATTTAAACTTTGGTTTGTGACCGAATGGCAATTCAGATCTCCTTCTCCGTGGTCTGGGCACACTGACCTGCGTTTGCAGATATAGAATAACTCCTGTGATGTTCTCGGTAACCCCTGTACACAGCGTCCATAAAACAAACTCGCATTGATCGGTAGGATGCGACGCGGGAGGGGGGGGTGGGGAGAGCTATGTACGACAAGACAGATGCACATTTTAGTGCCCTTTGATCTCATTTCGTGGCTCCCTGGAGTCATCGTGGGCACGGCTGAAAAATCACCACGGCCGTGTGCGTGTCCAAATCACAGGTCGGGGCACCTAGACAGGCATGAGGGCCGCCGCTGCTCCAGGATGGGGGGGGGGGAAGCTCTCTGCATTCGTTCAGGGGGCAGGGATACAGAGATGCCCATGTTTCTGAAAGCCGTGAGGCAGCGGCTGATAATGCGATCGATACCGCTGTGGCTCCTTCGAGGTATATACATCACGGCGCCCACTTAACTGCTTCTTACCTGAACTTTTTCGGATCCTGAAGAGATGGGATCATTTAACAAGGTCCAGGGCTCATACACGGGATTAGACTTCCGTGGCCAGTGACTCACGTGAGAACACGGCCTTTTTACTGCAACGGCCCGCCGTATACTGTAAAGACTCGTCATACAAAGGTGGTCCGTTAAATGCATAGAAAACAACAACAAAAGAAGCTGAGGTTTTCCATACTCTTTCAGCTGCGGTGATCTGTCGTTTTTCACACCGAAATTGCAATGAGTGAAAATCTCAGCATACTGCTGGTCACGGTGACACAGCCTGTTACTACAGCACAATGCAACGAACGGCCGTGGGCATTACTGAATTTTACACAAGCACATACCCAGGCACCAAACTCAGAGTCATTGCCCACAGGAAGCCGCTTAATATCTATTACACATCAATTGTGTTACATTCATTATAGCTATGCTAAAATATGGCTATTTTCTCACACCGTGAGATTTCCAAAGGCACCTTTAGTTCTTCATCCTTTTACCACAGAGAAAATAAAATATCTTAATGAAAACAAGGCTTCGTCTTCATACCGAAAC
Source organism: Brienomyrus brachyistius (assembly GCF_023856365.1). NCBI lineage: Eukaryota > Metazoa > Chordata > Actinopteri > Osteoglossiformes > Mormyridae > Brienomyrus > Brienomyrus brachyistius. The sequence goes on along the minus strand of NC_064555.1, from coordinate 7,530,945 downwards.
TACATTGACATTTTAGCCCGAGGTACCTGTAAATGAATTTCAGTCACTAGAGTAAAAACCATCAGGATAAAAGTTAAGAACCATCAGGAAACTTTCAAGAGAATACACTCTATTTGCTATACAATGCATTTTTGTATTTATGTATTATTTTAAATATATAACAACAACAATGACTATATAAATTTAATCCAGGTTGAGGTGAGCCTATTCCTGTGGCAGCAGGTAGGGGGCAATCCACATAGGATGCCAGTCTCTTAATAAGTAAGTTTCAACAGTGACTATCTTTTCTGAAACATTATTCTCATTTCATACTGATCAGTTAAAAGATCAGATTAAGAATATCTTAAATAACAGCTAAATATCTTCTGCTCTCAATATGTTTCCTTTTACGCAAACTTACTAAACAGTAAAAAAACCAAATCCATTACTAAACTTCGAAGGGATTCCAGTGTCCATTGAAAGGGACATTTTACAAACATGATGCAAATATGAATCTTGGAGCTGCACCACAAGTTCATTGAAAGATAAAGTAATGGATTCACAGTTTTACATTCTGCATTGCAAAACAGATCAACTGCAGAGGGGACATTCAGTTCCGTAGTCTGATAAATGATAGGCAAATCTCCTGTGGTCATCATTCAGATCATTATTTCACAGTGAATTGTAGGGAACAATGACCTTCCATGACAATCAATAATCACAACAGAGTTCTGCCAAACATCTTCATTTAAGGCGCCTGAGGTTTGGTATTGCCTCAATCTTCATCTCGCTGGGCGCAGATGTGAGAGGACGATTAAAGTGGCTCTGGATATTTTATGTTGCTTTTGTCCCTCTCAGTCATCCGTAGCATATAGAGGTACATCCGACTGATAAATTTAAAGGCCATGTCTGACCACGCCCTCTGTGTTTCTCTGTCTGCATCTTCGCACATTTTTCCTGGAAAATTCTTCAACTAATCGTGTGTCCCCCCCCCACTCACTAGAGCGATTTATTGGGAGAAACAGCCTGTGACCACTAATCGAGAAGGGAACCGCAAAAACGCAAAATGCGATGGATAGTTGAACAAGTCCCAGTAAAACCCCCTCACCTGAACAGAGCAGAGATGATGAACAGATGCCACAGGAATGGCGACTGACTCTAGAGTAGAGCGATTTGTCCAGCCAAGGTGGGGCTATTGTTATGTTCATAACAGCACTTCCTACACAGCATGACAGACAGAGCCTCACATTTACCATGCGAGATCTCAAAGGAACCCACAAAGTATTGTGATTTCTGTACCAAGAACAAAATAAGCCACATCAATTATATGCCAAATTCCAGAATGTGGATGCTATTATGTAATATTTATGTAGTACTCCCAAAATAGGAATTTTAGGTATAAATTAGTTTTAAATACTCACATACCAATTTCGATGGAATTTTCCATAGAGATTGAAAAGCCGGATGGTTAAAACTGGCTGTTTAGGTCTGTCTTTAGGATCTCACCTAGCTTGGATTAACTGGACCTAAGGGACAGCCCCACGCAAGCAAGCATAGGTTACGAGGAGCAATTACAGGATACTGCTGACACTTGCCAGACAGGTTTATACAACCATGGTGTTGTGTGGCGGGAATTCTGCCCTGGCCTGTGACGCCCCAGGCTTTTCAGAGCACCCATCTCTCTTTATTGTTTGCCACCTGATACCTGCCTACTCCAACTGCTGCTGGACACACTGCAACACTGCTAGCAAAACTGCAAGTTAATCACAAATGGGCAGATGACTGGGCTCACTATGAAGACAGTGAGAGAGAGAGAGAAGCTCGATAATGAGGCAATTAACTCAGTATAAGTTGGGCTAAGATGCGCTCGTATTGGAGCATCACTGATGGGGTCAGCAAACCACAGAGCAGATGAGTCTGAAACATGTCTCACAGCTACTAAGTGATCTGTAAACGTTTCTCCTCTGATCAAAAACGCTGAAATTCCCGCCAGTTCTCATGCGCCTCTCAGCAATGGTCAGAATCCTGACCTGTCACAAACCGTATGACATTGCACAATTCCCTGGAGTTCTCCATCTATGGCTGACAGATACACCCAACAGACAACAGCAGGGAAATCAAACAGCAAAATACCGTTGTGTATATTTCTGAAACTAAATAAAGCGTTTTACTTGACATGAAAAAATGAGGTCTAAAATTCTACCACTTTTTGAAATACACGATTTTGCTTTTGCACCAGGTGTAAAAGTTTGCTCTCTATGCTCTGAGGCAGAGCATCGATCCATCTGTTCATTCTCAATAATTCATCCTTATCCAGTTTGGGCCGCGGCGATCCAGAGAAAGAGCACGGCGAAGGGAAGGCCCCAAAGGGAACTCCAGCCCGTCGTGGAACGCTCTTGCACGCACCCGCTCCCACAGCTACACGCCAGGGATGCCGATTCATCCGAGTGCTGAACCTCTGTGTGATGTAGAGGCAAGATAGCTCACACAAAACTCACGCCAGGGTGAGAACACGACAGGTGTTCTAAGCTTCTGGGTCTGTCGTTATAATACTCATGAACAATAAAGAATAAATAGAAAGTTTGGAGATGCTGAATACGATGTAGACGCAGGAGCCAGCAGCAAAAAGAACATACAAAGAGCAGATGCAGAAAGTTTTGGGGTTACGTGTAACCAAACATCACCATGTTCCACAAGCAGGCCTGTGCTAGATCTAGGTCTGATGTGGGAGTGTGTCTTCTCTCTCAGCTGTGTGTATAATTTACGCGTCACTTAATAAATACATCACTGATTTTCCTACAGCTGTTTACAGGTGTAAATACAAACACTTGTAATCATATTTTATATATTTATATATATGTATGTGTGTGCGTGTGTGTGTGTGGATTATGTTTATATTACTGTACATTGTGGGGACCAAATGTCCCCCACAATGTAATAAAAACCTGTTGAATGCAATCAAAAAACTAAAAATGCTAAAAGTCTTGTATTTTTTTTGGTTAATTATGCTTACAGTTAAGGCTGGGTAGGGGTTAAGGTCGCCATGTTGGAATTATAAATATACAATATATGTTATAAATGTATAATTACAAATCTTTGTGTGTGTAACTATGTATATATAAGTAACTACAAGTTATTACGTTCCAGTCATGTCACAAACAGCTTTTCTTACTGGTTTTTGCCTCTTGAGGGACCGTCAAAGAGCCAGCTAGCTCAGGCAACCATGACGAGCAAACACAAAAAGACACATGCGCTCAGAAATACGTTCAGAAACATGCTAAAGAAAAGCATCGGTTCAACTCGGCGGCACAGGGATTAATGTGCTTCCAAACAGGGCAGGCGGCGGCTATTTCTTGTATTTGGCAGCTGCCGAAAATGCGATCCGGGATCCGTCAGGCCGAGATGATGACTCATACGATGTTGGTAAATGCGGAGCTGTGTCAACAGCAGGAGACGGTAATGCGATGAGCTTCTCGTGGATGAACGGCGCCACCGTGGCGTGCACCACCTGACACTCCTCCCAATGGTTTACTAACAAGGCAAGGTCAGCGGCTAATCAATAACCGCTAACCGCTCAGCCACTTAACTAGTTCGTGGGCAGACGCAGTAAGCGCGGATAAGCAGCGGAACCGCACCGGCGGCTGCCCCGTGTGTACGGAACCCCGCCGCAGCAGCCCTCCGGCTCCATCCCTGCGCACGTAGCGATACGCAGCACCTGCGCCGACCCCGTGACTCATGCGCATGCGAGGAGCCCCGATGGGCCTCGCACGGCTCCGGAAGCAATGCCCGGCGGGCATTTTAATTTAGAGCGCAGCCGATCTAGCTGCTCCCATTTACACACCAAGCTCATTGAGAATTCTGCATCGAAATAATCAGCTACTTTCTGACACCTTGCGAGCATGAGTTGAATCAAAAGAATGACCGAACACCAAGAAATACTACTGTTATAATTACTACCGCTACAATAGTAATATTATTACTAATAACAGTAATAACACTTAATAACAACAAAACAGCAGCAATAACAACAGCAATAAAATAATAATAATTGTAATAATTCACCATTAAGAACAGGTGTATAACTCCAAAATGGGTACAGCATGCATTGTTGCATTTTTACGCAAATGTGCCTGTATACCCTGATTATGCAGTAAATTATACACATATCATGTCTCCTGCGACAGCATGATGTTCCCCGTGATTTGGTAGCTCTCCCATCCCGATGCACACTTTGCATCAAATGACAGCAAACTGAGTTTTTGATGAGTTTTCCAGCCATGGTTGGGGGCCACCTGCTGTTCCTAATAAATCGGACGAGCGGAGAGCGATCCGTTCCACAGCGCCCCCCCCCCCCCTCCCCCCAGAGAAGTGGCTGCCAGCAACAGGACTGGGGAGGGAGGGAGAGAGGGGGCTGAAAGCGAGGGAGGGAGAATGGCCCACAGCCCCTCCCCGCAGGCCTCCTACATCATGGGCTGGTTCACTGACCCTTTCCTTCCTGTAGAAAATGACTGTTATCTTACATTAAAACACACACGTGTGCACAAACACGTGCACGCTTGCATGTGTAAGCACGCTGGCTGCCTTGGACTATAGCAGCACAGGAGAAATAAGTCAGAGCAGAATGCAGGTATCATTCCCAGTACACCAGTGTCTCCTGCAGAAAAACCCATTTCAGTCAGAGTATTCGTATAAAAGACAATAATATACTATTAATTAATACCAATGCTGTCATAAAGCTAGCAAGCAACTTGCACTGTTTTCATTGCTTCTTTATTCTGGTGCTGTATACAAATGTCCTGTGTTTTTATGACATAACAACTCTAATTATTTCCTACAGCTACTGTGGAGTTCTGCGCTCCCCAAGGACGAGGCTGAAAGCGACATTAATTTAGCACAGCAGAATGTGTGAGACAATGCAGCCATGCCGCCACGTTCCAGTTGTCACGGGGACCCGACACGGGCTAAACACAGAGGGACCACTCTCACTGGTTGCCACGGTACCTCTGTCACGTTTGCCCCATTCTGGACTGCAGAGCGCAAAGCCTCAGTCAGCGTTTCCCCAGTACCGATGACTAAGTATTTGTCTTTTCATAAGTAACTGGGGGACCACTTGACCAAAATCCTCCACCGCTCCCTAGCCCTGTCCCAACCCCTTATCTAGCTCCCAACACACCTTCACTTTGTACCCCTTTCCCTTTGGCCTTGCAACACCAGATAACCGGGCTACTATCCCTGCAACCAAATCTTTTCAGAGAGGATGAGCTTCCTAGCTTAACGGTCCTTAATGGGCAGGATTGTGGATTGTTTTCGGATTTTTATGTAAGTCAAAGTAGTTGTGAGATTTGGGGGGAGGGGTGCATGCTGGGATCCACAAAAGTCCAAGGTCACAGAAAAGGCACTTCCAGCTCTGAAAGCCCATTTACATTCTGGTACAATAGATTTCCCCGAAGTGCGCATCAGTATAAGTGCCAGCTTCCTCAATTAAGATGTAGAATGCATAATATTACCATCCATAGATGTTCAATTGGCAGGTTTTGATTGGCCAACAAACACAGTAGGATGAAAAATGCAGGACATGTATGAAAATAAGGCTTCAATGACAGGGATTTCTTCTATCTGCTTGTCATGCTGTCTTACCCTCCTACTGTTCAAAATATGTCACAGTTGAATGCATGATACTGATGTCGAAGACTTGTGGGAAGTTCTAATGGACATGTTTTATTCTTTTTGTAGCACTGTGCATGCGGCAGAGCACTCAGACTGGGGATTCTCCTCCAGACATAGGATTACAACATGTTCTGAATGGATCACAGAAAGTTCTTGGGTACAATTCCAAATGGCTTCCGAGGGCTACGCTCTAGGACCTGGTACCACGGCGGGAGCCTCAGAGAAACCTACCCAGCTGCACACTTAGAGTTTTGAAACTAGGCCAAATGATGCAAGGGAAATTAACGAGATCCCAGTTGGGCTCAGCTTATCGAACGGCTGTCCCTGACCAGGGATAAGAGGCTACATCACAAAAGGATGGGACAGGCAAATAGCAATATAGCTATCACTGCCTAGGGCAAAGATGAAAAGGGGATATTTGCATGCATTCCACAGAAAGGGCGAGATGGTGCACAGGTCATGGAAGGGGAAGAAGTACAGGCAGAAATGCGATGGCCAACACTGTGAGCTGCATAGCAACCACAGATGGGAATACCAACAGCACAATGTGGAAGACAGGCAGGAGCAACGGGACCAGCATTAAGATCCTGGGGACAGGCTAGAAGTGGAAGACCAACACTAAGAATTTGGAGGGGTGGGTCCCTCCATTCCAGTAAGGCTGGTGATTAGGAATGAGCCACATACCTTTTCCAGCTATACACAGAGCATGTAAATATTATGGGCCACAACCTAGTGATGAGTAACACAGACCTTATTTCTGAATGGTGGGACTTTTAATAAGTCAGTTATCTTCATCTTCTTCACACCTCTTTCCAGGTTGCAATGGTAGGATGCCAAACAGGTCAGATGAGGCCTCTCTTACCAAGACCACAGACTTGCATGGGGGATCAGTGAGAACTCACAACCAGAGGTGGATAGATTTTGTTTCAACCAAACAGTTGTGTATAAAGACTCACTTTCACAAAGCACTCAACTGATTGGTTGAAACAAAATCTTGGTCTGGACCTTTACGTTCTGGACCTGAACTATCCACTTTTGTTCACAAACAACAGCTTTCACTTGTGCAGATCAGAGCAGCACAAAAGCAACCCTCAAATCTCCCTCTGTACTGCCCTCAGCTTCGGACCTCTGACCGTTCCCACACCGGAGGTCTTTCAGCAACTGGATCCTCAGTGTAGGAGATACTCTACCTCCGATCAAAACGTTTGATTCCACACGGTATGTCGGGCCAAGGTCAACTATAACTAGCTAATACCCTTCCATCTCAGACTCCCGAGGATTGCTCGCTAAAGGAGGCCCTACCAGGAGTGACCCGGCAGCAGAAGACAAAGCTCAGTGGATTGTTAAAACTTACAAACCCTTCCACGTTGCTAAGGTTATGATCCTTGGAGCGTATTTTAGATAAAAGATGCCAACTATTAAACTGACTCTAAGATCACTGAATGGAGCCTCCTTGTAGGAGCATGTAAAGCATTCATTGATATTCAGAGTGACGGCGTTCTTATACTCCCTTTCTTAAAATGCTTTTCTTTATTTTTTTCTTTCCAAATGGACATTCGGTTTCCAAGTCATTACGGGGATTAGAGGCCCTGGAACCCATCTCCGAAATAGACTGGGTTGTGATTACTCTTAAATCCTCTTTCATTAATGGATTTGGACGTGTTAGATTAAAGCCTATTTGTGTGGTTATGCCCTTAATACAGCGTGACCATCATGCCAACGCGTGAAACAGTAATGCATTTACAGCAGTTTGAGCAACAACTCCACAGTATGCGGTGACCCTTGTCGCTCTCGGTTTCATTGCTGCGGAAACGAGCCAATCGCTCAAGATGTAATCAAAAATGCAGAAAATGCACAGAAACGAGCGATTCCCTGCTCCAACGTATAAATATAAGAAACTCTTCCTGCCAAGCCAATGAAATGACAGCATTTATTCTGATGTAAATACCCTTGGGTGTTCGGACCGGCCAATCGATAACTGTGATGAATTGTAATAAATTCCAACTAAAACATTTGAAATCTAAAAAAGAAATATTGCACATGGTGTGCACGGACCCGGCAGAGTACTGCGTGCCATTAAGAACACAACGCACTGCACCCACAACCAAAACACATATCATGACCGAAATCTACTCAGATTGCCTGTGACACAGAAATATGTAAACATGCATAAAATATGGGGCCAAATAAACGAAGAAATGAATGTTGTCTCCAGCCATTCCGTTGCCGGTCTTGGCTGCATCTGAATGATGGTTGTTTGGACGGATAAAGAAAAGCCGCGACAGATAAAATGGCAGTTTCAACACAGATTAATTGTCTTTGCCTTGCTACTCCCACCTAGGGTGGACCCAGCGAAGCAGCGATTACATATGGCAGTGTGTGGTGTCACGTGTCCACGCTGAAGGAACACAAAACACATCCCAGCCCTGGATATGGTGACTTCTGTGGGAGCAGCTGTGTGGTAGCTTGCTGGGGAGATTCTTTCCCAAGTCCCAGTGCTGTTTTCTAAATGCAAGGAGATTAATTTGCTTTTGGGTTGGCAGGACTTGGGCAAGCCATTCACACTTTCCAGCTGATTCTTTTTCAACATTTTTTTTTGCCTGTTTACTGGTGGGTCTGGTGCCACAAAATATTTAACATGAGGTCTTGCCTAGGTAGAAATAAACTGTATATTCAAGAATAGAATTTCATGTTACACATCTTCGACTGGGTGTTATTCAATTATAACTGCAAAAAACACATACCTATACCAAATATTAACATATTATCTACACACACAAAAATAGAAACCACAGAGTTCAAAAATTACATATTCATGTACCTTCACTGTTAGAACATCAAAAGGAAATGAATTTAATAAAGAGAGACAAATTCAATATTTATACTAAGTAAAAGGCTAATGAGGTATCAGATAGTGAAACTGATTCAATATCAGTAATATCTAGGTGCATGACATTTCTGAAGATTTCATCAGATCATATGTGGTCATATGTGAATGTGCAACACAATTACACTAAGGTTGCTTTTCTCAAGTTTCAAGGCTTGACATCAAGTGATTTATGCAACAATTTGTATATTAAGGAGATTAAACCATCCTTGGTGGGGTTTTTTTGTCATGCACTGGGTATCTTTGTTATAGATAATAATATTAATAAGCAAATGAAGATGACATCGGTGTCATGTCTCCATACGCCGCACTGTACAGTTAAGCATGCAACTAGCAAAGCTGCAGTGGGACCTTGTGATTTGGGTCTGTCCTCCATCAAAAGATTAGCACTGGATGATGATGCCTTGTGTGTGAACAGCAGTATAACAGCTCATTGGAGGGTTTGTTTCTCAAGCTCCAAATCTGCTGTGATTGTTATCTAGGCTTTGGCCACACACCAAAAATAAATTAATAAATAAATAAAAATTTAAAGATCTTTTTCTCTGCCAAAGAACAGCATTATACCCTTAAATACAAGTAAATGCTAAGAGCGAGAGACAGGAGAGAGAGTCAGGCAGCAGGAACAGCAGAATATTGTATATCACCACCTCTCAGGCTCATCGGAAAAATATGGGTAATTAATTTTTTACGAACAATATTAAAAATAATTATTGCGCTGCATTCAATACTGTGTACTTATAAATAAATAATGAAAAAAAGCAAAAATATAAATATGCACCCCAGCTGGAGAATCAGTTCACAGAACAAGTCACACCCCAGCCGGTTTGGGACCTAATTAAAATGATGCCTCTAAATGTCACACTCTGGTACCAGAAACAGCCTATTAAAAGAGTGAATCAGTAGCTCTGTGCGAAAGGTATTTGCATCATCAGCCCCTTCAACTACTGGATGTAGCAGCATTTAACTACATTTAGTTAAAGACCTAAACAAAAGTTGATTTTAGTTATTAAGTTTATTGACATTGACATAGGGATTGACATAACTGGCACGCAAGAACACATTCACCTTTAAAATGCGATTCATGCGTTCATCGATTTGTGTAACAGCGTGAACGCGTACGTATTTTATGTACAGTTGCGCCGATATGACAAGAAATTATCGTGCATTTTATATGCTTTATGTTTTAATTCGTACTTCATTTGCAGTATAGAGTTTTAAATGCACGGCAATTTCTTGTCATATCGGCGCAAATGCACATAAAATACGTACGTATTTGTGCCGTTACATTAATCGATTGCCGCACGTATCGCTTTTAAAGATGACTGCGTACCAGTTATGTCAACCCCTGTTTATTATAGATTGTACAACATAGTTTGAGTCATGCTAAAGGACTAGAGCACCGGTGAAAATCTGAAAATGTAATCAGAGGGACAGCAAGCAAACCGTGCGCACACACACACACACACACACACACACACACAGCCGAGGTATGGAATGAACAACAATGCTACCCACTGAACCATCCATTATGAGAATAAATATTTTCATTATAGTAAAACTAAAATTTTTTTAAGTTAGCTAGGTCCTCCCCTGCCCATATGTCAGTGTTGGCTTCAGAACTGCCCTCTTTATGGAAAAGCTTTGAATCATAGCGGCATTACATTCGCAAAAGCTGTAAATAACTTCACAACGGTCTCTGCCTGTTGCAAACTGACAGATGTGGATGGCAGGGAGGTCGCGTACAGTAATCTCCTTTTGGAGTGCCTTTGCTGATTGGGGACTTATGCAGACTACATTCACTTAACATCCTTTTTCAGCACAGCCAGACAATTCATTGGCAAGACAAAGTTTCCATATGGTTGCACGGCGACAAACTATCAGCCATGCACAATACAGAGCAGCCAGACCAGAACTGGGGTTTGCAAACATCGCAAAGTGACAAAATGTCAGTTATTATATGCTTTAACAAACCAAAAAAACATTCAAATATATTGTATTTTTAAAACAACTCTAAGCAAAGGTGTAACTTTGGGTTGAACATTCAGGGGTGGGGATTCATCTAATGGGGGGAATTTGTTTTGCAAAATGGCTGTCATATGGCTGTATCGCATGAAAGCGAAGGAGACAGACCAAAATAATATGATATATACAGCTCTAGAAAAAAGGAGATCACAGCACAATTTATTTGTTTCAATCATTTCTCAATTTATGGGTGCGCATCTGTGAACGGTATATACAGACGCTCCTCTACTTACGAATGGGTTACGTTCTAAACGGCCGTTTATAACTTGAAATGTTTGCAAGCTATTATTCAACATCATTTTAACGGTACACGCAAGTACAAAGAACTAGGATGCTGGGGGTGCGCACGCTACGCTGCTGCGCGGCGGGAGTAGCGGACAGAAGTCGTACTGGGCGAAAATTGGCGCGCAGAACACAATTTGGACTTACAGTCCTCTTCGTTCGTATGTCTGAAAGTTCGTAAGTAGAGGAGGGTCTGAATACCCAGTCTGGCTCTTACGAAGGTGGCACGGCCGAGGTCAGACGCCTTCATGATCGCTCCAATCAGGCTGTGCACTTATCTTATCTTTTACCTACTTTTATCTTATATAATTATTTTTCCTTATTTTTTTCCTACATTTTGTTATCATGCACAGCTGCTCGGAGTGACCCGGCTTACATTCCACTACATGTTGTATGTGTACAACTGTGTATGTGACGCATAAACCTCTTGAATCTTGAATCTCTGCTTCTCATTGATGAAGGGCTTCTTCCTTGTTTTATGAGACTTCAGTCCTGCTTCGAGGAGCCTGATACACACTGTCCTAGCAGTGCACCTCACACCTGCACTTAATGATTCCCATTCCTTTTGAAGGTCACTTGATGTCAAACTCCGATTCATGAGAAACTACCGGATAAGTTAACGTTCATCTCTGGCAGTAGAAAGTCGTTTCTGCCCTCTGCCTGGCTGGTTTCTGGTCATTCCCAGTGTCTCCCGCTTCACCTTATTCTTGTAGCCTTCTGCCATCTAAACCAGGATTAAACTAGGATTTAACAATGCAGATCTGTTTTCTTTTTAAAAAAGTAATGATATGTATATAATAACATCTTAATTTTTTTCCGGAGCTGAATATTCCAGTTACCCCTATATATTCCAGTTACCCCTGCATATCCCAGGGGTATATTGGCCAGTTTATATAACTGAAGTGGTTACATCCGCCCTTGCCAATGTAATCAATGTCCATGATTCTAAATTATGGCCTGATTTCATTTGGGGCTCCTTAGACCCCTGGAATAGAGGGGGTGCCTTTTTCCGGCAAAAAGAGCATCCAGTGATCATGCTGCCGATTCCATGACTTCCCCGTGGATCCATTGAGATTCATGTCATGTAATAAAACTAAAATGGAAACGGGTTGTGATGTGGTCTTGTGAAGATGTCAGGCACAAACCAGGAAACAGAAAACTGTGAGAAAAAAAATACCCAAAAAGTGTCAGATCAAGAACAGAATCTGAAGTCATCTCATTCACCACCCAGCTGATTGCCCGTTCCGAATCCGGGGTCAGATTTCCTTAGGTTTTGGTGGAAATTCCAGGTATTCCGCAACACACCAAAAGGAGGGGATAGGGTGTGTTACTTTGATAGAAAAATAAAACAATCAAAGCTGAAACGCCTGCGATGGGCTGGCCCCCCATCCTGGGTTGTTCCCTGCCTCGTGCCCATTGCTTCCGGGATAGGCTCCGGACCCCCCGCGACCCAATAGGATAAGCGGTTTGGAAAATGGATGGATGGATGGAAAGCTGAAACGCAAATATGATTAGAAAGTTGTTCAGAATCACATGGCCTATCTGAAGATATGTAATATTTGTTTACCATTATTATAAAATATTTCCGTTACAAGTCAGGGAAGCCACAGCGCTTTGGCACTCTGAGTTGCTGTCATTGAAAAGCTACTGAACAACAAACATGATCGAACGGTTGTTGTGACCGCTGCCAGGCACACAGTAGGGGCATGATTACTCTGGGAGAATACGTAAAATACATAAAGTTACACATTAAATTGGGGGGGGGGGGCTCTAGCTATGCCTCAGAATGCTGAAGAATCGTTAGGCCAGATCTGATGTCCAGCAGGTGCAGCAGGTGACCCTGAAGGTCCCTTTGGTGCTGGACCCAAGTGCTGAAGAAGCGCTGGTACTTCATGTGAGAATAGAGGGCATTACTCTCCACCACACTCAGTCTGAATGCCTTTCGACATGTTCGGAATCTAGCCTTAATGCGCTTGCTAGTCGATGCCAACCGGCCTTCTTGTTCATCATTCTCCAGCCATGTTTTATTGAATTTGCATTTCCCCATTTTTCTTCACAAACAATAACTGTGCAAAGTAAAGCCAGAAGTCCAGGGTGAACATATGTGTGAATGCAAGCCAACTCCATAGAAACAATAACTAATTATCATACAATGAGTTGTATGGTGTGTGAGCGCGCCCTGCGAGGGGTTGGTGCTCCATCCTGGGTTGTTCCCTGCCTTGTGCCTGTAGCCTCTGGGATAGACTCTTAACCCCCCCGTTACCCTGAATAGAACAAGTGGTTAAAGGAAATGGATGAATGGATGGATGAATGGACGATGGATGGATAGATGAAGGGAGTTATGCTATGGTTATACAGGTACTACACAATCAATCTTTCAACACCATCTCAGAATTTACTACTAAATACCAAAAAAAAATTCCAGTAAAAGTTAAATATCGAAAATCTGTTTCAAGACATTTTAAGGCTTTTAAAGATCTTCGGGAAGCCTGTTCCTTAGCTGAGCTGACACGGAGCAGCCTGTGCTTTTCGCAGTACATGTGCTGATAAGTTCACGGGTGGCAGCAGCTACTGTACCAGTCTTTGAATCAGGTTAGGTTTCCATGCAGCCACAGCACTGGAAAATCAAAGAGGATCAAGGGGAAAAAAATGCTGGACCAATCACCTTCACTGATGTTTGCTGGCTGTTTGCTTGTGATGTATAATATCTGTCTCAACTGTACGTTTCTTTGAACAAGAGCATCTGTAATATAAATATCAATGTAAATGTAAATGATGCTTTGGTTTCTACTCATGCAGTTAAAATGCAATAATAGAAAAACACGATTGAGGTAGATGAAACATGACAGTTGCAAAACTCACCACGCCTGCTATCGTGTGACATCTCTTCTTCACGGAATCAAATGTCAATCAGGCTGCGTATAATTTTAGTCTGAGCTAAAGGTCCCCTAGACACTCACACATTGGACCGCTCCATGTTTTGAGCAGCACACAGAGGCCGAGAACGCAGATAATTAACGCATTTTGAGGTGGACATATGTCACTGAAATTTAATTGGGGTCAATATGACCTGTAAGAATGGTAAGTTGCGGCTAACTATCTTAGACTCAATTAGGAGCCAAATTAATTACCTGAGAGGATAACAGAAAGTCACTGTGACCTGATGTGGCTGCCTGTCTGAGGCTCCTCCATGGTGACACATTCAGCCCCCAGACAGACACCCTGAACTCAACCCCAACCCCATTTAGCTAACAGTGTTACTGTTTCCTACCCAGCAATACACATTTTATACAATCTCACATCTACCCAAACTGGAACCAAAGTATTAATCAACAAACAGTACTCACATATCTCTGTTTCTATAAAGCTGATGAATAGTTATCGAGCATCATGTTTGATTTGTGCTAACATTGCATAGCATTGGTATCAGTTACGTCAAGTAAATTATTAGTGCAAATTATTGAATTTTCCTATTGACATTCATATCAAACTGGAGATATAATAAAGGTTTGTCTAAGTTCTCCTAAAGTAAAGGGCAGCATGCCTGGCAATCAATAACGTCCACTGCTGTAAATTGGTAGTTTGTAAAACACACTTAAACCAACATCCTACTGATTTCCCTGTCAGGGCAAATGACGCAGGTATAAAATAAAGTTACAAGTTCTAAAGCCACTTCTCCATCCACATTATAGAGCCACTCATCCAAGGCAGGGCTGCAGCAAGCCTGGAGCCGATCCCAAGGAGCACAGAGCATGCACGGGCACATACAGGAGGCATCCAGAGGAGAGCCGAGTACATCGAGGACTGATGAACGAGGAGAGCCAAGGGGGGGAATCGAAGACACAGCAGTGAAGGGCGGAGGCCGGAATCACACCTCGGTTTCATTTCAGGCTTCGCATACAAACAAAGCAGCTTAGAATACAAACTTATTTCAATTAATCTATTACGATGAATATCTGTAAATGGGATGTGTTTAGTGTATAAACATGAAACATATTGATATATATTAATATGATCCATGCATGCAATTCTGGAACTAAACTAGAGCCATTACACAAGAAAGGGAAAAACAAAATTTGCTTGCTGATATTTTTTTATGACAAATAGGAGAGTTATTACCGTTTCTGTTGCGCTATATTACAGGATTACCTGTCAAATTATTGTAAGGAAGATTGTCTCTGTGAACAAAAACGTAGCATCTATTGACACTGTGTTCATTTGGTGATCAACACAGCGGTCTGTACTGCTTGGTCTGTAAGTCTGTGACACTGTGACTGCGCAGAGCTGCCGACCCAAAGTGAGTCGCTAACTGTCACCCACAAGGAGGCGCCCTTCCTTTCCTTTCCCTGTACAGAAGCAGACTGCCCTGCCATCCCTCCCCTGTGCTGATGTGCTCCAGCACCTAGCATCCAGCCAGGATTAGTGTCAGGCCAGCTCAAGAACATCCCCCCCACCTGCATCTCACCCCCTCATAGGTTTGAGCGTGTGCATGCTTACAAACATCGCAGGACACGTCTGCACACACACAAACACACACACACACACACACTTACAGCACATAAATACAGTATATAAATATATATAAAATCACTGCTAGATGTGACCAGAGTGGTTATTCAAATAAAAATTAAAGCCTGTAATGGGTGAGAAAAGTACTGCACCAATTATTAGCATAATTGAATTCTAAAATAAAATAAAATCAACAGATCAGACACAGGCAAACGTCTGCTTTTGTGCTGAGTTTGAATATGCATGCAGACTCTGATGTGGAAGGTACTGGATTCTTTAAAGTGGATTACGGGATTAATAAGGGAAAGTGCACAGTTCAAAGGCAGTCAGTTATACTTTGTGCTTGTTGCCCTGAAGACACTAACCCTCACAGGAGACATCTTTCTATAAAATGGGTCTGGGTGATCAATAAAAATCCTTGATGGAAAAATGATGCAAGGCTTCCAAGACGGGAAGCGCGCATGCAGGTGACTGTGCCGCACAGTGGCTCCTCTGCGGCTACGGTTTGTGCTAAACAAAGAGAGGCACCATTAACCATGTTAAAATATGCAAAGAATATTTCAGAGAGTGAATTCCTCAGAGGAGAGTGCATGATTTAAAAAAGGTCCAGTTGTGTTCCTGTCTGCTAGAAGTGGGATGCTAGGCTGTTTTCGGGGCACAGTACTTCCTGTTTGGTGCTGGCCACTCTATCGAACAGTCAAACTTAAACTTACTAGTGTTTGCATGGTGTCAGAACTTGCACTTCTGCCTTCCTTACGGGACTCGCTGCCGGCAGCTGGAGGACAGCTAAAGCTCCTGACAGCTCTGCAGGCAACGTTTATGCAGTGCCCCCCTGGGCTCCCCCTCCCCCCCCCCCATTGGGCTCGCTTAACAGGTTCTACCACTGCACAGCCAACTGACAGTTGTGATCTTTACACTGGATTCCCTGAAGCAGGCAGCATAGTCGTGTGGCCAGCCGTCTAAAGTCTTCCTGACAGATACCCGTATACCATTACTAGATATCAAATGTTAGAGATTTGGCTTTTATGATTCTTTAATGACTCAGCATTCTTCACATTCATTCTGGAATGAAAGTATCATTAGCATGCTAATGCCATTCCTGCAATGTACCACTGTCATTTCGTCTGCATCCCCATGAGGGTATCTGTGACGGCCTCCTGGAGGTGAGTCATTTCTGGTTGGAGACGGGTTCCACGAGCCGTTGGAGGGGACCCACGGGTGAAACGGAGACAACACGAGCCACATGTTCAGCGTCAGGACCTTCTTGAAACACAAAGCTTCAAAGAAGGCATCAGTGATGAATAAAAGACATGCCGCTGGACTGAATCAAGCCCTTACGTAAACAGTATCAGCGCTATCCGAGATGTCATGCATTTCCACACATCTCTGAGAATGTTTAAGTCAGGGAATTACAAAAGGACAACGTAAAGGAGATAAATAGTAGTTATGCATTTACTCAGAAAATTGTAATTATAAAGTCTTTATTGGTCTAGCTGGGGCGGCATGGTGGTGCAGTGGTTAGCACTGTTGCCTCACACCTCTGGGAGCCGGGTTCGAGTCTCCGCCTGGGTCACATGTGTGTGGAGTACTCCGGTTTCCCCCCACAGTCCAAAAACATGCTGAGGCTAATTGGAGTTCCTAAATTGCCCCTAGGTGTGCATGTGTGAGTGAATGGTGTGTGAGTGTGCCCTGCGATGGGCTGGCCCCCCATCTTGGGTTGTTCCCTGCCTCGTGCCCATTGCTTCCGGGATAGGCTCCGGAACCCCAGTAGGATAAGCGGTTTAGAAAATGGCTGGATGGATGGATATTAGTATAGATATACCCTATTTGAAGTACTTATTATATATTCATACTGTATTGTGTATGAGCACTGATGTGTTTTTCCACCTCCAGAAACTTGGAGCTCAACTCTTACTCCGCAGGAACACTGCAGAATATCAAGTATCGCCTTGGCTACCTCAGTACACGTGACACCCTGCATTGAAGACCATACCTTAGCCGACGGCAAGGACAAAGAAACGCCTTGCAATCTCTGTCTCCTTCATTCTACTGTAAGCAGCACTCTAATCAAAGCAATAATAATAATAACAATAATAATAATAATAATAATAATAATGGATTAAAACCATGCTATATATGTAAGTAAACCAGCCAACTACATTTATTCAGGAACACGCAACATGTAAATTATAGCAAGTGCTTTGTTGCTCCATTTTAGTGCTACCCGGTTGAGTTTTTTGTTTTGCAGTAACGACACAAAAAATTAATCAAACTTGAGCCCAGCACAACTGGTTTCCTTTCTCCACAGGACAACAACTTCACAGCCAATTGCCTGATTCATGATGTACATTTTCTGGCATTGACTGTAACGCTCTACCCGAATAATTAAAATAGCAATTTTAACAGGGTTTTATTGAGCTCATCATACTCCATATCAAATTGCAATAATGTGCTATTAGCTCCTAATGGCTCTACTCAATTAGAAGATCACAAACTGCTTAATTTCATCATTAAAAAAAAAATAGGTGCTGAACTGGCAAACAATGCTATTTTTGTCCTCTCTAAGACAGAGAGATAGAGCTTTGTCTTCATATAACACACCCCTTAAACACTGTCCCTGGCGAGTTCCCCGTTATAGAAAAACTTCAGAAGATGGTCTTGTTCAGAGCACCATCATCACGTTGCGAAACCAACAACTCCTGTTATTTCTCCTGGGCCTCCAATGCAGGACCGTATCCCATTTAAACTCTTACAGGTTCTAAGCACAGCAGCTCGGGTCTGATTAATATTTGAGGACAAATGCGTACACATGCAAATTTGTCTGTTAGTAAATGAAGCTGAGCTGTGAAGGGACATTCAGACATACCCTCGAACAGCAGGGAGCCTGAGGATCGATTTCATTGCACATGTCGACGCGTTACGTGCGAGATTAAGATGGGCAAATGGGGAATTCGGCAAAAAGTCACTAGAACGAAAGGAAACTGAAAATGAGACACTCGACTGGACGAAACCAGTGGCCATCATAACCTATCGCTCAGAAAATGATGAGAACACCCCCGAAGATTCTTATTTTCAGTGCCCAATAATTGGTCAAGGTTTTGCTTAGTTGCCAATGGCATATGCCCTGGGACTGCCTATGTCATCTCGAGTTGCGTTTCTTCTCCGCGCCTTAAACTGGTGAGTGGAAAGATGAAAAAGAGTAGTGATGCTTCCTCGAGATGCATGGCTTGCTGAGCAAGGTCAGTCGGTGGGGCGGGCGGAGGAATCCGTCAGACACCCGGGGCCGAAGTGTAAACAACATTGATCAACCCAATTCCCAGATTCACTTCTAAGGTAAGACCAAACACTCGATAAAATACAGTGAATGGTGCTCAAAATGCATCCATCTTCTCAGGGAGAGCTCAATTCAAATGAATTAATTACGAGATCACAGTATTTTTAATTACATTTTGCATACACACTGTAATACTCATAGACATCTGCTGTGACGTCTTCATAAATACAAACACAGAGGATGATCTGTTTATTCTTTACATTTGCATCAATATGTATTAAACAGGTGGATTGAGCAAAGGCGTGTGGTTTAATAAAAAATGTTACACAGAAACTCATACCTTCACTATGGTCATTGGCAAACATATATCTGGCGATAAAATAATGAAATCAGTGAGGAACTATTTTTAAGAAAGCTTGGATGACCGCAGTAGAGGGTAGTTTGATACATTTTGATAACTTTCCTCCAGATCTGGTTAAACTACAGTACATTGTTTCCCCGGGTGAGGGGGTGGGGAGATGAATAACATAAGGCTATTTAGTTTGTTTAATAAAATGACAATGTATAGACCTGTTCTATAGGAAAGGAAACCTTAAATGACTTCTGTTGAGATCTGGCGCTATATAGAAAATAAAATTTTATAAAATTAACTTGACCTTCAAGGGGTGGCAGGAGGTGCTGTTGTGGGGGCGGGGTGCCCCCCCTAATATAATGGTATAATGGTGTAGCAAAATGCAAGGTAGACTGACTGCGTGGGCCTGGGTTAAACTGATCAGTTGTGTCGCCATGGTGATTGATCACCAGCTTTGGGGTCAACAAGCAGCTTAGGTAATGAAACCCAAGTGACCCTAATTAGGTTACTGTCCTCATCTGGGCCTTCTGGGTGCATGTAGGGAGTGAGAAAATATCAGGCAACATTCTAGTAAACAGCAGCACAAAGCCAAGGGGTTTTGGAAAGCAGGAGTTGGTTTTCTGCGCTTTGCAGTGGTTTTCGGTTTCCTTAGTTGTTTTTGCAACTTTTTTGTCCCAATTTTTGTCTATATACTAGAATAAAGCTGAAGAAGACCTTACTTGAACAAGCTGTTGCATTGTGCATCACTAGATCACTGTGTAACTTGAGGGAACAGACACAAATAAGTAACCATATTATTAAAAATAAATAAACCAAAAGTCCAGCCCTGCTGCATCATCAATGCAAACATGGCTGCATGTTCCAGAAACAAACATTTGCATTTGAATACAAACAGCTATAATCTTGGGGCCAAATACTATGGTGAGTAAAACTTAAATCGGGCATGCCCAACTCATATGCACTTATTCCAAACCAGTCTAGACATGCATACATACACCAGCCAATGATAAAAAAGACAAGTATCTTCAACACCTGGAATGATATCTGGAGCAGATGAAAGCTTTACAAATGGAGACGACACAACGACCAAGAAGGCGATTCGACGATATAAAACATGACGACAAGTACAGAGAATATCATCACACACTGATGCCACTTTATATTTTCAAAACACAGGGAACTTTGGCCTTTCCATCCCAGTGTAGTGTGGTTAGAGAATCAGGAAAGGAATTTATTTAGATCAGATTTATACAAACTGCTTTGAAAATTAGAGGAGTTTTGGCTTGTTTTTAGACTTAGCATTCAGCTTGACGCTTAAAAAACCCAAACGCATAACAGCATTAATTCATATTCATTTCTCCAGGCATTCCTGCTCAGTGGCTTTGAGCAAGTGTTTATCACGATGTAGATGAAGCCACATCCATGGAGCACGGATTCTGGCTTTGGTGGTGTGGTGCTTTGAGTACAGGAAGATATCAATAACACACTGCCGAAGGGCATACAATCGATTTGATATAAAATATTCATGGTAATTCTCTATATTTTGTTTCCTTCAAA
This sequence comes from Brienomyrus brachyistius, assembly GCF_023856365.1. Classification (NCBI taxonomy): domain Eukaryota; kingdom Metazoa; phylum Chordata; class Actinopteri; order Osteoglossiformes; family Mormyridae; genus Brienomyrus; species Brienomyrus brachyistius. The sequence goes on along the minus strand of NC_064555.1, from coordinate 7,510,416 downwards.
GTCAGCTTCGCAGGACAGGACAAGACATGAAGACTTAAAGAAAAAAAAATTTGGTCGCAACGTTAAAATATTTTTCTCAGCTACGGGTTAAGCGAAAACTCATTGTGTGCTCACGTCATTAATTTAAAAATCATGATTATTGCGTTATAGAAGATGGAATTGAGCTACAAAGCCCGAAGGAACATTCGAGGAAAAAAAAGAACTGAGGTTTGTATCTAGCACACAACGTCAAATGATGTATAAAATACAATAATGCAACAGCAAAGCATTATGCACAAACAAGTAGTGTTTTTAAGGCCCATTTAAGAAATATTTCACTTTTATTCTTTGTATCATAAACAGTCTAAAGCTTCCCTTAATTAACCACATCTTCTTGTCAGCGTTTCAGGTCCAGAATAAAACCAAAGATTTCGCTTTAGCCAATCACTTGAGTACACTGTGACTGTGACTCTGTAACTGGTTGGTAGGAACAAAATCTTGGTCTGGATTTGAAGTCTCTGCACCTTAAATGCCCAACGTTGCTTCTTGCTCCAATGAAGAATAAGAAACCACATGTCTTGTTTTCAGTTTAAAAACTGGAGTATTATTAGACATATGCAGCAAGTTTGCATTGCTACAATGTATGAAATTACTACAAATTTCAATGGTTAGTAAGACCCAGGACATCAGTCTCCTATGAGGAAAACGTAAGAGAGTTTTTATATGAAACGTTTTATTTTTGGCTTAGTGTATTAAACCTATATGGCTTTTCACAAACACAGATCCTCTAGGTTCTGGTGCATAGTTATAGCAAGACATTCCGCAAAAATTACTTCCCCATCCAAATCCCAGCCAGAGCAAAACGCTCCTTTAAGCTGTGTGGATTTTACATAAAACTGCCAGCACATTTACAGACTTCAAGTTCCAAAAACTGCTACAGTTTTTATTTTAAATTTATTAATTCAGATATACGGCTTCCTTGGAATTGTGCCACAATAGAACCCCTAGATCGCTGGACCAAAAGAAAACCAAACAAAACATAATCTATCAGTCTGAATTCACGATTATTCGGCCAAATGCGTGATATGTCTAAACACAGTATTCGAGCACTTGCATTTTTATGTTTTAAAATGTTTTTGACTATTCTGGTTGTGTAAAGCAGTTTACCAACCCAATCCTGGGGGACCCCCAGACAGTCCGCATTTTTGCTCTTACCAGGAACTGCCAGAGAGCAAAAACGTGGACTGTCTGGCAGGGAGCCGGGAGGAAGCAAAAACGTGTGGGCTGTCTGGCAGGGAGCTGGGAGGGAGCAAAAACGTGTGGGCTGTCTGAGTCCCCTGAGGACTGGGCTGGGAAACACTGAGGTGAAGCCTTTAACCGTACTTCTGTCCATCTGTACAGGTGCGGGTCTGGAGCTTAGCATGATAACACAGCCTGGTGTGAGGAGAGTGCTGTACTGACGACCTGAGTGTCTGCAAACACCAAATATGCGTGTAGGTGTCAATGGAGGGCGGGCAGGCTTTTCATGACCAGTGGCGCCATTTACATGCAAACAGTTTCCACCCACTTTAAGGACAAACATAACAGCACGTGGGAGCATCCCGAAGTTACGTTAAACGAAACCAAAAAACAAAGAAAGGGAGGGGGGGGGGGGGGGGAAGAAACAACACACAGAAACTCAGGGAAACTCACCATATTGTTGGTGGCTCTGATCCTTCCACTTCTAAGTAGTCATACTTGTCCTCCATCTGGAAGTCTGTAAAAATGATGGAGATGGTGTCTCCGGGATCAGCAAGTATGGTCCACGTACAGTCCGCACTATTGTAATATTCACTCGGGAAATTGGGGCTTGAAATGATCCCACTTGAACCTCTCAGAGTACCACCACATGTGTCCTCAGCTGTCAATCAAACACGGAAAGACTTCTGTTAGGAATCTGACTTAGGTACTGCACAAATTATACAGTTGAAAATAACAGCTGAATCCCTTTTTTGATGGCCTCTGCCATTTGTATGTTTGTATATATTTACATATATACAACCATGTACACATACAGTATGTACTGTGTTGAAAAAAAAAATCTATTTTCATTTCATGTTTTATTTTTTTTTTTTAAGCAGCCACTTTGGTTGTTATCAGACTTACTTAATCTCACTGGGGATCATATTTTAAAGCTGTTGTTTGCACGCAAATAAAAGCTGAACTTGGCGCGGAATTTGACTGCAGTTCGAGCCACTTCTTTCCGTTATTCTGCACGAAACTGAAATTAGGTTCTCCATCCCAAGGCTTCTCTGGCCTTTCTACGTTGTAAAAAAGCCACTGATTGTTAAAAGAGCCTTTGGTGATACAGTAAGCAGCTTTCATCTCCATCATCACTTTAAATGTTCTCCTCCGATACAAGGTTTTCTCCGTAAAAAAAGAGAAAGATCCCAGCTGCATTTTCTAACAGAGTATAGATTTTCCTCTCCTCTCTTTTCTCAAGGACTCCAATTTAATTGGAAATAACAAACTCTGATTTACAGTTTCAGAATCCGTCTATTTTTATACATCAGAATAATATACAGATAAAGACACATGGACTGGTCTGTGCACACATTATAAATTATATACATATAATTTATACGTAAAGGCATACGTATATATGTCCATGCACACAATACATGGAAAGGTGTGCGTGTTTGTACAAATAAAATACATACAGACATAATGATTCTCACGCCATCATGAGAATCACATGTATGTCTGAAGGAGCTAGAACTTTGAAATATCTTCAACAAGAGTACATACATATATGCACACAGAGCATACAGACAGGTCAGTTTGAGCGCGTACATCCATGCAAGCATTCAACCCCATAAAAGCTCCCCATTCTCCTGTAAGTCTTGTTCAGCGCGATGTGCTCTACAAACATGCGTGTGCACGCATACTGTAACACACAGGCAGACATGCATGCTATGTGCTCGCAGTGACTCATTAATCTAATTAGACAGAAATATTTAAGATGTAAAAAAAAAAAAACTAAGATTTTTTTTTTTTTTTAATTTGTCAGCAATGTATTTTGTTAATGGAATATTTTTAACATTCAAATTAAACCAAATTTGTTCATTAGTAATCTGGGGCAGGTGCAAAAACATGAGCGGAGGGAAAGGAATTCAGCAGAAAGCAGTGTTTTGAATGGAGCTGAGCTAATTAACCACAGGTTGCAGCATCCGCATCTGTAAAGCTTTGACTCACTGGACTGTGGCATCACCTGAATCCTCGTCAGCAAGGTCCTCTCGACCTCGGCGAAAGTTACGGCCAAACAGGCCGCGGTTTCTACCTAAAAAGCATGGGGCTCGGAAGGATCACCCCGGCCGGGCTGCAGGCCCAGCCACACGTCACCGCAGCTTCGCCCTAACGAAGGGCGTCGGACACGGGCGTTTACACATGCCTTAAGCTGGATCCAATAGCCGGGCCCAAAAATCTGTGTTGACGAGCCGATGGGTTGGAGGCTGTCAGACTGCCATCATGTCGGGACACCTTTTCGCGGGGAGGGGGCGTGGCACCACGGGTATCACGCACGCCACAAAATGCCAGGAAAACACCCATATTTGTGCCCCGCTCTAAGAGGAGGGGGAGGGTGAAATAAGTAACAGTCAGTGATCTGGAGCAAGGTTTTAAAAACCAGCAATGACATCTGACGTACTGGCTTGCCAGTTTCATTAAAATAACACACTTTTTAGTGCAGCTGTGAATGATTAGAAATGATATTGCCAAAGTAGTTTAAAAAAAAATAAAAAATTAAAAGGGCTTTAAAGAACACAATTAGAATTTTGATATTCCGCACACTGAAGCTGAGAAGTGCCAGGATCATGCTGACGATGCCGCAGCAATAGATCATAATCCCTTTGGCTAGGGCAATCGATCTCTCCCATGCTCTTCCCGGCCCTGGGTTGTACCCTGAGGTATCTCAACCTGTTCCTCTTTGAGCAGGACAGCGTGTGAGAATCCCTGTGTGCTTCCCTCCTCGGCTCAAGCGAAAGACAGGGACGTAGACAGGCATATGGGGAAACAGGAGGAAGTGTGGGGTAAATAAATCATGTTTAGTGTCAGAGGATTGTAATGTAAATTGATGTTTCAATTTTTCAGGCCTATCATTTGAGACGGCATCTGCATTTGCAAGCGACGACAGATCAGATGCTTCTGAAACGGAACGGCTTCCATTAGCCACAGTTCCCGCCCCACATCTCGCTTCCCAACGCCGCCATCACCCTCTTGCACAAGGTGTCAGCAGACTAAAAAAAAATAAATTAAATGAAACAACATTTCACCGTCTCAGCCCAGCAACGCAAACCTTCCCCACGAATACAATGTCCTGGTGACGTGACCAAGTAGTCATTTTCACGCTTGTCACCATTTCCGTCCATTTCAGGGAATTCCCCAACTGCACATAAATGTTCCTTGGCATTTCAATGCGCTGAAATTGTACCCTGGCAAAAAATGGCAGGCTTAAGATGAACCTTCCCCCCCCCACCCCCCCCACCCCGAGTAAGGGACCTAAGACACGGCCAGCGTCCCTGCAAATGTGTCCTGGACTGATGCATGATCATTTTTTATCATTCAAAGAAATGAAAATCCAAAGACCACAGCAGCAACCATTACAAAAATCGAAAAAAATACTTCAAAGAATAATTAACAATAAAACACACTTAGTGACACGGTTTTTAGAATTCTGTACCCTCAGAATTAGAAGCATATTTAAGCAGAAATGTAAACGCAAGCAGGTTATTTTGTGATTTATTTGTCTAGATTAGAGGTGCACAGAGTGGGCGGTTGCACGCACGGCTAATATTGATGAAATGCAAAGCGCACCTACCAGATGATCAAATACATCTTTTAATTTAGCACTAAGTACCGTAGCACCAGTATATTAAAGTTTCACCGCTGAGACTCGGATCCATGTTCCGGGCTGCCCTGGCACGGGCCAAAGCAAGAGATTGGTCCTGGGCTGGGGAGCAGCGATGGGGTGGCAGGGAGCTAGGGTGGTGTGTGTGTGTGTGTGTGGGGGGAGGGGGTTGCTGTCCCTTTGATCACGACCTCGTCCCATTGGGTGCTGGCTACAACAATGGAACTGTGGGGTGGAAGTGACTTCTAATGAGACACAAATGTATGCCGTTGATAGATGGGGGAGGGGGGGAGAGACCTGGGAGACCATCAGATCAAAGGACCTTCTCAATGGGAGGGAAGCCCCGCCCCCTTTTCTCAGCACCACCCACTGCTTCCTTAAAGAGAAGAGAAATTCCATCTCATGAAACTGTTCCCTTAAGGTCTTCTCTCCGACTCTACCACTGTATGCTGCTAGGGACAATTCTAAATAAAATGTACACACAGGATCATAAAAACACGTACATGTACGTAGGCACACACACACACGGACACACACGTGCACACGCACGTGCGCACATATACACCCCCACGCGGCGCAGAGAAGGGCCAGGTGCAGGCATGAATGAGCCACATTCACAGAGAGTCACGCTCTGAAGGGAACCCTCCAAATCTGCTAGCCACCACGTCCAGACTCGCTACTCGCAGGCCGTCATGGCAGGGAGGTACGCTCGCCCACACTTTCGTCTCGTGCCAAAACCACGCCGCGTCCCCGCCTTTCATGTCGCTGCCATTCAGCTCGGCTAATCGCCCCTGGCCCGCGTAAGATGCCGAGACCGAGCTCCGTATAACTCGCAGTGTTATGGCGAGCCCCTGTAGCACCTTCGTCAATGACAATTAAAGTGTCAATACGGCTAATTTTCTGGCGGACTCGCGCGTTTAAGCTGCAAAGTACCGTACCTTCTGGGAGACAGACTGCCCATGACATCCTTCAACCAATCTCCCAATGCAACAGCTATCAGTAATCGACAGACCACCGTTTTTTAAGAGACACATCTTCCATATTTTTTTTTTCCCGAATCACCACGAGGTTATGCAGTTTGGATGGTTATACTCAAGCAACTCCCGTTAAGTGCTGGGCTGTTAGTGCGGCTCTGTGTCACAATCGAACCCGTAACCTTGCTGTGGCTCGCATGGTCCTTTAACTATGTGACTAATTGCTGCCTAATAGTCCTACCCCGTTCGCTCATTCATCACACACTGGCGGACTTGATTTGCACAGCGTCCAGTTCATCAGCAGATGATCGAAGGTTTTTAGTGTGAAGGTGTCTTTTGTCATTATGTTTGATCTTAAACACCAAGGGATGGACTGGGAATTCCGTGATACTTACACTCTCAAAAATGTTACTTCTGTTTACATGAATCATGTTTAAGATTACACAGTGAGGTGAGATGGGGGGGGTGTCCTAGATGGTGAGCACACTAGTTTTCTATACTGCTTTTAATACGACTGGGAAACACACCCAGACACCAATGGCCATCCCCACACTCAGCACTTATCATTGATTGACCTGTGTGTTGTACCTGTTTTCTTTTTGGCCCTCAATATAATACAGACCCTCCCCCCTCCCAATAAACACCCTATTGCGTTCCATCCCTGTGTCACATGGTTTTGTTCTCCATCCTAACTGGAGACAGTTATAACAAGGTCTTGTGTCACAGTGCATGGCTGTTGTTATTGGATTTAGCCGAGCTGGTATTGGAGTTCTGTGTAATGAGCACAAGCTCGTGTCACAAAACCGATGGTGACGCTCTGCAAAATTGAGAGAATTATTGAACCAACGAAGGTATTCAGTCAGCTCCGAATGGGTAATGGATGCGCAGCTGGACAAGTCACATTCTCCTATTTACACAGCTAACGCTTTTTCCATTAAACAGACATTTTCCGGCTTAGGAGCGTACACATCTGCCAAGTTTGTATATAATTCACTTCAGTAATTCAGAGCATTACATAACGCAGTTTTAAAAGCCTTCACTACAAGACATAGTGCTTTAGTTTTGTCAGGTAGCTTGAGTCAATGATTTAATAAAAATGTATAAAACATACAAAATACTTTTCATTATAGCACTGATGGCTCACAGCTGTTTTCCTTCTCCCAGTTGTGTGACCAGTCCTCAGAAAAAAATATATTCTAACAGGAAAAATGCAAGCCTTAGGTTTCCACTGGCTTTCGGGTTTTTTAAATCCTGTTGAAAGCACAGCACGATAATCCTATTCGCTACACGAAATTAAATGCATTAAACGATCAGATGTTTATATCACGATCACGGACAGACAGACCGACCGACAAAGCTATGCATCAGTTAACACAGTGCTTGGATGCCATAAGCCACTTTCATACAGGCCATTACCACAGTGTTAAGTACATATTTCTCAATCCTAATGTTTATTTTAAAAAAGCTATATTCAACAACCTAATTGAATGAATCCGGTTACTACTAATGGGCAATCAGTTTGGTTTTACAAATGGAAAAAAAAAAGATTAATGCATTTGCATGTGCTATAAGGATGCTTGTAGCTCTGAACCCAAATATGCATTAAACACAATGACTTAATGGCAATTTTGCGTTAATTGCAGTGGTTGCAAAATGGGCAGCTACAGAATTCCGATGTTTATTATTTTTTTTATGTACAAATTCCTATAATATTTATTCACATCCATCTGCATGCAAGAAGGAAGCTTTTATCATGGGTTGCACATGCATGCTATTGATTGCTGAGGAATACACAGACACCACCAAGGTGGCAAAAACTAATCAGAAGAGTGTTGTTTCTGATTGCAATGATATAAAAAAAAAGTTTTCTGTCTTTCTAAAGTCTAGCTTATGTTTGTGTGCATATCCATTCACCTGTCTTCCACAGTTTTAGCTCATTGTAGGTTAGTAGACTGGCTAGGCACTACAGTGCACTAGGTAGGTGACACTCTGGATGGGACGTCAATATGTATTTCTATGTGATACAACTTAATGCACGTTCTATAGAGTATTAAAAGCCCATCTTAACCACTATGCCCCTACTGGCTGCTTCGCCACATTACACCGCCAATTATACCTTTTCAATTAGCAAAATCCTTAATGCCCTGTAGGTGTGCTACTTTTCAGATAGAAGAGTATGATCTAGCATATGCCAGCCGCAACAGACGGGCGATACATGTAGACATTCCTAATGGACAGTGTGACTTTTCATTATCATACAATAAAAGCCAAAATCTGCCACACTCGTGCACCATTTAGCTATAACAACATACCATCCCAAGCAGTGATGTAAATTGGATAAATGATGCAACAGGAAGGACTAACTGGAAATGGCTTCAATAAATAAAGGTTATAGGGGGAAAAAAAATCCAAGAGTGAATTTTTCTATTATGCCCAATTTTATAGGTAGACTAGCCAGGTAGCTATAAATTTTAACTAGCCTTTAGGAGTACAGTTGCTCATAAATCTCACTTACTTACTAATTACCCTATTTCCGTGGCTAAAAAATTCCTAATACACGTTCTCATGGGACAATGGATTGGCAGTGCTGAAATCATATTTCAAACACCTGTTCACCTCCTTGTTTATAATTTAAACTTAAGCATACAGGACCCCGTTTGCTCAGGATCTAGCATTCACGTTATCATTAGCATTCAGCACCAGATACAAGGTACACAGTAAAAGGGAGAAATGACCAGGGTTTAGAAAGAAATTAGAGTGTATGAACCGCGCCACGCAACCGATCGCCGAAAGACTGCCGGCGCTCCGGTGGCGACCAGCTCGGCACCGGTGCACGACCCTGCAGGGTATTCTAACCAACATTAACATTAAAGTCACATAGGAAATTTTTTTGTTTTAGCCTAATGCTTCGTTCGTGCAATTCGTCACAGTTATTTAAAATTCCCCACAAATTCAGTCCCTCAAAAATAATAGGAATAAAAACAGTTTCATTATCCTTTTCTGCCTACTCCTGCAATAAAATTATTTTTTTTTTACACTTGCGCTCTACTGCTGCTATAGTTATGAGGGGAAAACAGTAGGCGACTGTAAAAACATTATGACAAGATGTACTCTTTTAAAATAACTTTATACCTGCAATTATTCAAGCGCGCTGCATTAAAAATGCGGGGAAATATATATAATTTCTATAAAATATTAACAATGCCAAATGAAATCCACATGAAACGAATACATAGTGTATCAGGACATGCCCGTAAGGCAGTTTCCGCGTGTCACGTTATGCATTATTGCAGACCCAGGGCGAACCCATAGCAGTGAAGTTACTCGGCTCCCTGAAAAAGGCTTAAGCGCCGATCCACCCAGCAGACTAACCCCCCCGGCAATTACTCACTTTCTTTTATAAAATTCTACATTTAATTCGTTATCGAGTTAACCAGCCACTGTAATTAAGGCTGGAGGTCTTTTTCCCCATGTTTTCAGCGAGTAAGTTGTTTGTTTCAGTCTACTTTGAGCGAAGGGTTTGTTTTCCATTGGACGTCAATTTAAGGAATTTCTTCAAAGATACCAAACCATTTTGGGGTTTTTTCCCCCCCTCACTAAAAAGTAAAAATGAATCTTCCTTCACAGCAGCCGTTAATTTGTTTTCCTCATTATGACAGAAACATACCCTATTTCTCACTAACCTAAACAACCCACAACATCGCGTTCACTTGATTTCAGTGGATTACTTAATTAAAATGTTGCGCTCAAGAAGGGTATAACGTGCCCCAAATGAAAGCTACATTTGAATAATTCATAAAATCAACGTGTATTTGCGCATTTTTATTGCACATATTGTTTAAGGTCGATGAAGAGAATACAGAGCACAGTTATTTTAAAAGTTATTTTATATATACGTTACACACATGTAGAGCGGATTGAACGTATTTTATTTGGCGGTTTTATAAATTTTTTTTAGCTTTTTTGAACTCGGCACTTGTCTTACGATGCTAATTTGTTTCAGGGTTCACAAGTAAAAGCATACAGTGAAAAACATGGTATGTACTATAATAAGTGCCTGAAGTGCAGGCTGTGATCATATATTCACTCAATGCAAAGTCACTGCTTCTATCGACATCTTTAACATCACGTCAAACAATATGCTTTCTGTAACGCAACTCAGAATATAAACATATATTTAAAAGCAGCACACCACTGAAAGGCACTGCAATATCCACATGTACGATACACACATAAAATATAATAAAAATATTAATAATAAAGTTGTTGTCAATAACAACAGCAATAATAAGAATGATTATTATTATTATTATTAATTTTTATTTTGTAGCTATTCATAACCAAGAATATTTCGCTGGATACGTCTTCCTATTAACATTCCCATTACCTTATATTTATTGTTTTACTTTGAACACTATGCAAATTGGTCTTATTAGGGGGAGGGGTGTTCCTCTGCCAAAATTTCACAATTAAGTGATAATGAATTACAGCACTCTGAAGCCCATCATGGCGGGGCGGATTTCCCCTTTAATTAGCATACGAGCTTCGATGCTGAGGGCTGGTCTGATGCGCATGTTCCCGCGGGCGATAACGCCGCCACTGAACTCGCCGAAACTACGCTAATGTCACTTGGCTGAGCAGGCGATGAGGAGAAGCCAACCAGCGGCAGAGGACTGCGGGATGGCAGCTCTGGCTGGCGGTTTATAATCACGGCGTCGATACAGGGGAATTAACACAGAATATAAAACATTTTTAAATGATATGCCTTTGCATGTTGACCTAAGAGGCCCGCTGGGTACATTAATCTTTTTGTTTGTTATTTTGGCATAGCGCAGCCATGAAAACTGGATTTCTTTCTTTCATTGAATAAAAAAAAAAAAACTAAATTTAGAGTTTGTTTGGTGGATCTTGGCCTGGAGATTGGCGAGATGGAGGAAGACGTCCTTCCCGATTTACACCGTAACATTCCCCATTCCTGTGTCATAACACATTACCAAAAGGGCTGCTTATATCTACCAAGAGGAAAAATAAATGGCTGCTTCTCGGAGAGGAGGGGAACAGTGAGGTGATTTGATACCTCGGGGGCCAATTTCATGCACGTGTGGCTGGCTCAGTGCGGCACATGGCACAGACAGACATGCGGTCAGGTGTTTCCAGGAATTCGGGTCAACCATTACAGGTCTGATCCAGAAAGAGGCTCACTGTTTACAGCCCCCCCCCCCCCCCCCAAACATATACAGCTAATATGAAGTGAAGGTCAAGACCCTTAGCAAAGGGCATCACCCGCCACCGTTAACTAGCCCCCTTAAGCCTCAGTGACGTCAATCTCTCCCTGATATCGGACCTCTGTGGTCCAATATCTTCACGTAGTCCCTCAGAAACATACCTGTTCGCTCTGGCTACCCGCGACAATGAGGTTACAGGGGCAACACACGGGCAGCGACTGTGCTGTGTGCAACTGTCATCATTGAGAAGATCCTCTCAGTGGCATCCTATGTTCTTGAGGTGTTCGTCAAGCTAAGATAGAGTGTCAATAAACACCTTTAAACATGCAATTAATAAATATAACCAAAAACACATACAACTATAGAGTGAAGCCAGTGGATCTAAGTGTGTAAAAATATATTTTACTCCATCTGAGCACCCTTAGACAAAGTTGGCTGAATTTTGATCTGCAGATCAATTGGACATCTGCAGATCGATCTGACACTACTTAGGGCTCCACGTATTTGATCCTTATGAATTGCATTTCCCTGCATCCACTCTTTACCACTTTACCATTATCAGTAAATAAATCTGTAAATGTTTTTTGTTCTCCTAACAATGGCAGTTGTACAAGTGTCGATCCACCATGCTGAGTGATACAGGAAACATTCGGTACTGGCGTTTTTTGGAGTGTAACTTTGCTGGCAAAGCTCCGTTGGCGCTGTAACTGAGCCAGATGCAACAATGTCTCTTGTGTGAATGCCAGTGTAAGGTTTAACATGCCCCATGAAGAATGCGAGTCTCCTGTTATTTCTGCACAATAAACTTCTGTTGTTGAGTCTGTAGGTCTATTGTCTAAAACTAATACAAAACTGGCACTGAGAGTGAATAAAACTGCTAACGAACATCTGTCACTTCAAGTAACACCATAGATTATTTATTGTTTAAATGTTTTATTCAGGGGGGTGTTCCTCATTGTTACTGTTGATGGCCTATTGTGTGCCGTAAGTCACTGGTACACTGAAAGGCTGTATTTTAAATTCTTTTTCAGAACGTGCAAGTGCATTCATGTATGGAAACTGACATAAATTCAATGTTAAGGGCCAGAATTTTTTTGGGGGAAAAAAAAGTCATGTCATTATAAATGACGAAATTAGGTGAGATGTGATTTTCCATTTAGAATTGCGTTTAAAAGAATGAGCGCTGGGCAGAACGTCTGACAAGAGCCATTCTGTGACACTTTAAATCACAGGCAAAATTAGGGGTGGAAGCTACACTTAAGGCTACTGCACAGCATTTTGCATGAAAATGAAATGACATCGATTCAAGAAAAATTAAACACATCGTGTCACCATGAATCATATAAAAATTAATAACACTGTGTTGTGCGTGATCATTTTAAGTTATTACTTGCTAAATTAATTGAACCAAATGCACGCCAGTCTTTTTGGCTTCTCTGAAATAAGTATGAATAGCATTTTTTCCCCCCTTAGTCCATTATTAGAGATGAAGCGGTTCTACAAGAATAGGTACATTTAATCCTGGTTTGAATACAGGCTTTGCTGGATACTTATCAGCATTGCTGCCATCGGTTACATTCTGTACGAATAGCCTTTGCGCAAGTCATTACTGAACAGCAGGAAAGGGCTCGTCTGTGAGGTACAGGCAACCTTTCTTTCATTGTAGATCTTGGTGGAATTAAAAAATAAAAACACTAGTGAACATCAATAGCAGCAGCCATAAAATAGAACCAGGCAGTTGTTTTTCCTTTTTAAATTCTTGTTTTTTTTTTTTTTTTTACTTTACCTTTATTAGATTCCCCGACATATCGGGTAGGACCCCCTTTTGTCTCCAGAACCACTTCAAGGGCTGGCAATTTGTGTGTTTGGAGCTGCCTTTCTGCACCCCACTGTTGTTCTGAGTTGTTATTTTTGCACTTTGTGGTCTTCCTGTTAGCTTTAACGAGTCTGGGCATCCGCCTCTAACTTTTCTCACGGTGGTTCCTGCAGTAGAACTGCCACTGACTGTATGTTATTTTCTGTTTAATCTCTGCAAACTCCATAGTATGTGAAGCTCCCTGGCGGACCTTGGTTTCGGAGACGTCCGGCGTCTACAGTCATACGACGTTTGCGGTAATTTAGATCCAATGCGTAACCTCTAGGCCGCACCTCTTGACCCTGTCTATCCGCCGTACGAATTCAGTTACAGCCACATGTTTGGCGGACTGCTCACATTAACAGGCAGGTGCACGAAGTAAACTGGCCGCTGTGAGTGTTCATTTATAAACCCTGCAGGCTTCATGTCACGCCACTTCACACTTTAAACAAGTTACCCTACAAAATATGGGCGCAGCGTAGCTATACCGCTAATACGACTGCATGGCTATGACGGCATGGGGTAAATAAGTACCCTATAGCTGGGAAGCCCTCAGGATCATGTTAGCTTTTGTCTCTGAGGATTTTAAACAGCTGCAGATACAATAAAGCCAATCTTATGACTGAAATGAACAACATGAGATGTCAAAGAGGGAGACGAATCGCTCCATCTCCATCGCACACCGGGCTGCCCATGCAGTTTCCTGGAAAGTCACCTTCACCCATACAATCTCCCCAATCAAACGGATCTAACACAAATTACATGTAGACAGTGCTTCCGTTTTACTGCTGGTGGATAATCCCTTAATCCGAAAGTTGTTGGTGAAACTGAGGTGTCAACAAAGTGGAATCTCATTGTTATTGAATTTCTAGAAAGAAAAAAAAAACCTCCATAATCTTCGTAATAGTACTATAGGAGAATACTTTGTATAAAGGATTAGACTGTATGGCATAAAAAAAAAATGGGATGGATGACGCATTCAACCGCGCCAACTGAAATGCGGGAAATGTGGAGCGGCATTTTCGGACTGTTCATTAAAAACTATGACTATAACTTCCCTCCGAAAAGTGAGCTGAGAAAGATAAAGGTGAAGGAACTAGAATCTCAGTTCAATTCAAAAATACTTTATTTATCCCAAAGGGAAATTATTAATAATAATAATAATAATAAAGAATACTACATTTTTTTATACATAAATATATGCTTTGCATTTTTATAGCAAGCAGATCATTTTGACTTGGTCATTCATAAGTAGCTCGTAAGCTGAAAAAGTGTGGGACCCCTGCTCTAGACTATCGCTGTATACCTGCGTGATTACCGCTGAATTTAAGTATGCTTTTAATTAATGAAAAGGCTAGAGCTCTGTATGTCTTTTTTGGGTATATCAAACCATTGTTAATAGGGATATTTTGCAATACAATTGAATGTCTACCGAGGAGCTTTGACCTTAATGAGCCAAAAATGTGCTTCTTTGCTTATTATCTAACTTTTCAGAATCTCCTTCAGAGAATTAGCAGAAGGTTGAGGTGCAACATTGTGTCATTCGCAGGCATGTGGTGTGGAACCGTTGGGGGGGGGGGGGGGGGGGTCAGATGATCTCTGCCTGTTATTCTTCATCAGTTTCCCTCCATTTCTGCTTTTCTGTGTAGTGAGCCTCTAGTATATTATGCAGTAAAGTTTTTGCAGTCATATATCCAAGCACTTTGCTTGCTGCAGAATCGGTGAAAAACACTCTCAGAAAGCAGCAACCTGTAACCACCAAGGTCAAAAAAATAAGTTTAGTATCTACTCTTTTAATCTTTTATTCATCATCAGCACCCAGCAGCAACTGGTCTTTGCAATGAGCTGGACTTTGTTGGCTAAAGCCATCGAGTGACCTGTGGTCTGATTAGTAATTTCCGGATGGCCATTGGCAGACAGTCAATCATCACTCGTGCTTCTAATTACTGTAGCATCTCTGTCTATCACTCAGAGAAATAGAGTCACCTGATAGCAGCCAAAGAAAACAGTTCTGACTTTCATATGCAGATAAGTACCAGCTTGGATGCCAAGGACTTGGATCACATGCTCAGTGCGCTTCAGCCAGTGGGGATATTCGATGCACGCCCGCTTACTGCGAATCACCACCATCCTCGTTCCTAGGCTAATCTCTAGGTTCAAGCGACCAGGCTTTGCCTTGTTCCCCCGAAAAGCTACATGGAAAAAGCAGTATGGCAGATGGAAAACACTGGAAGACACAGAGAGGTGTGTGTGCCACTCAGCACAGTTGGGGTTTTCAGGAGTGTAATTCACAGCACTGACGACTCATGGGTCCAATCACAATCTGAAGAATCCTGAAGAGAAGAAGACTAACAACACAGTATGAAGGTGTGTTTCTACCGATGAAGTGGCTGCTATCATGGTCAACAGAACAGTGATACTTTATAACTCAAAATGGTGACATTGTCTTGCCGCCTATTTCCATGAGACACATATACTGGCTAGAGCGTACGTCGAGGTCATACAGCTAAGGGTCGTGCTCAGGGGCCCTACAGGGCCATCAGTCTGCTAGTCATGGGAGATGTGCTGCACACCGGCCCCAAATGAGCTAGCAAACAGTTTTATGAAACACTAAACCATATACAACAATCAGTATGCGCTACATGTGAATGGCCGATATGGAAAGTTGGAAAATATTTAAAGTATAAATCTGTTAACGAAGGAAATTGATGTTGATGGTAGAAAACAGCAAGAGTGGCTGCCCCCCCACCCCCCCCCCGCCCCAGGGACTGAGCAATGGAGGAGGCTGGGGGAAAAGTCCAACAATGATGTTGGAGAGAGGCATTCTCCCGCCCAGAATGGGCGGCAGCCAGCGTGTGCGCTCGCTGCAGAGCATCACATCTGCCGTCAGCTTTCGGGAGCACTCATCCAATTAATTTCTCTTTCGATAAATCAGTGCTATGAGTTCGGGCAGGTCAAATGCTGTCAACAGCAAATATGAGCAAGTTTAATTGCGGCAGGAGGGACACAGGATGCAGGCATAGGTAATATTCAGTGAGGGAAGCGCATTTCATACTTCAGTGGTGAGGACTATAAAACACTATGTGTTGGACGCTGAAGGGCACGGCTTGGTGAACCTTGAACCACTGGCTAAACCCCAGCAATAAAATTAAGGGAAAATAATAGAAGGTGCAGTTGGAAGCACTGTGGCGTCACACCTGCAGCGTTGGGGGTTCAACTCTTGCCTTTGTGTGTGTGGAGATTGCGCCCTCACACTCTGTTATATAGCTTTCTTCACGCAGTCCAAAGACATGCAGTTAGGCTACTTGGTGTCGCTAAATTGCCACTACTGTATGACTGTGTACATCTGTGCCCTGCAATGGACTGGCATCCCATCCAAGATGTACTGCTGTCCTTTACCCTGTGCTGCTTGGGACGGGCTCCAGGGCCGCTTACGAACCCGACCGGGATAAGCAGTTCATAAGAAGATTAATGAAAACATTTGCAGCTTCAGGGATCACATGTTTTCCTGCAAAACTTTTCATGATATGGTGTGCTCGAGTCCCAATCGGTGGTTGCGTATTACAACTGGAAAAATGAAATCAATGAGACCAAGTATGCCTTGATATAGTGCACGTCTAGCTTTATAGGACCGTTATACATTATTAAGGCACTGGAGAGCCAAGTGAGACACAATTCGCGGATTTAAAAGTGTTTTAATGGGCACCATCTCGTGTTGAATTTAATGCTTGTGGTAAAAAGGAAAAGATGGTGGGTCAAGAAATGCCCTTGGTCTTGGGGCACAGAGGAAGGGACTATCCCCCAGAACTCGCGTGCAGAAAATCCAGAACTAACGGCCTCAGCATATTTCCAGGGTGCTACTCCCGCTCACACACCGCTGGCACTGTGTCCGGCCACTGTTATCACTCACATGTGTGTTTGGGAGATATCCACCCGCGCCACGTTAACGTGATATTTAGCAGCTAGCCGCTCAAAGAAGCTGGAATGTTGTCTTCACATTATTTCAGTCAGTATTGAGGGGGGGGGGAGGTTACGCAAGCTGTCGCTCCTAGAGAAAATGTTTCCTTGGCAGTCTCCCATTGAGCCCTGTCAGCTGTCGGATCCTGGTTATAGCCGTGAGGCCTCAAATAGCCTGACTGTCCACCACGGTTCAGTCAAGTGCGGGAGATTTGGGCCTCGCCAACCCATACAGGGGAAGAGGTCACCCGCCATGCTGGTCACCTAACGGGTTGTCCGTTCGCTTCGCTGAGCCCCCCCCCCCCGCCCCCCCCCCCCCCCCGCAAGCCACAGTGCATCCAATGCATGCATTCAAATGACAAACGAGTGCAAAGTAATAGAACACACATATAAAACACAAAACAAATGTTACATGGATCTCATTGTCTTACATTTAACGATCATTATATAATTAACTAAATGTCTCCGGGAGCATCTTCCTTACTGAATTAAACCCCTAAAACAGAATTACTTTCCTTTTCCTTCATACATGTTCTATAATTCATTCTTTATATATATAATTGCAGTGTTACATTGTGCTTACAGTGAGATCATCGCTGTGAGAATCTCACTTTAAATGATACTAGAAAGGGCTACAATCCATTTATCTATCATCCAAGGCTCTAATCCTAAATCTAATCTTCTATGCAGTAAAATCACAGGAAAAATTGGCCTGACACATAACTTTTAAAGTTTGGTGAGGCTTAGTTAGATGCTAGTAGTAAGAGGTACTACATCCGCTAAGTCGACCATGCAGCAATGATGATCATCATCAAAACTGGCACGGTCTCTCCGGCGCCTCTCAGCCAAAGATTTGGTCTCAGGGATTGCCAGCACAGTTGAAGTTTACTCTGCCCATCTGGTCATCCAGCCAGACGGCAGACTCGCTCGCGAAACTTCACGCGTGCGCTAAGCTAAATGCTAACGCGCCGGATCTGACTCACCGCATGAGCGGCGGAGATGCGGGTCAGTAGCAGAGCTGACTGAAACCCCGGGCCGTCGTTAAGAAGCGGCATGCTAAGTGTACAGACAGCAGTCCCATGCACCTTCACAAAGACCTCGTTCACTCACAGGATAAGAGCCTCTATGTCCACAATGCTCAATTGTGACAGGTTTGACATGACCAATATATTCGAGAGCAATTTACCAGGCACAATATTTCGATTGAATCTGCATTACCTAACACCAACCCCTTTTGATCCAAGATGGACACATAGAAATTTATAGAAATGGAATCCACGTATACTGTATATTCAGGGCTAAAATGATGATTTGTTATGATCATTTTAACACTGTTTAATGTTGCCACTTCATGACCGTTTAAGTAAAAATATAATATAAAATAAACATGTTTTGCTTGTTACCCCAAGTACAGTAGTTTCTTTTAAGTGTCCATTCACATATGCTAATTATTAGAAATGACTCTTTAATTGATGTCCACTGATGTTCTCTACATTCTTCTTACATCATTATTTAAAATAAGTAGATTGACATGTGTCTGTGCTCCACTGAATTGACTTCAGTCAGTTGTGAGAGGCTTGGGAATGTCATAACATTCCCGGAATGTAGGACACATCGGAGGAAGTGGTCTTGGGACCTGCAGGTCCAAATGCCAGGAGTTTTTGATGATGTTAAATCTCGCAAGCAAAGTTAGTTGCGAGCGTGTTCAGTTAAAATATTCTTCATAACTCCTGGACAGGCAATTTCATTTAATTGCTCTTTAATCTCAGATTTTTGACTTTTATTTAAGTTGTATATCTAAGATTATCAGAACCTATTCATAGAAAAATGTTAGCATGTTGCTCTAACATTACCAGTTTCGGAGGTGTCAAAAAAGAATTTTCCTTATTGATAATTATGATCAAACCACTTTGATGCTTGAATCATTTTTAGCCACATCAACTACACAAAAAAATAACTCAATGTTTTCAACATCGTCCCTAAGCCGGCATTTTTTTTGGCCTGCGACTCTCCTCTTAGTTAACAGAAATGAACGAAACTGTAAATGGGAACGTTTAAAAGGGGCAAATGGAATATTTCGTCGCCTGTCTAATGTAGTGTTATTACGGATTTTTACTTCACTACACTAAACGACAAATGGCAATTAGGCGGCTGTCAAATTAATACAGCACAGAAGGATGTTTACAAATGATGGAGCAGTTGGAGGTTCAAACATGGTGTAGACCCGGTAGCAGCAAGGCGGTTTTTGTGAGCCCAGAGCTGGAAGAAGTACAGGTTTCAGGTGTATTTTCTCATAAAGATTCCCAGGAATACAATTCGAGGTCTGGATGATCATGCATTGCATACTTACATCAACATTCACCAATCAGTAAGCACTGCTAATGAATCGTATGTTTAAGTACTGGCTATGGATTAGGTTGAATATTCATAGCATTTTAAATTACAGTCTTTGGTCAATAGCATTTGATTTACCTCTAAAATATATCAGTGACAAAGGGAACCAGCTTCTGTTAAGCTAAGCAGATGTTTGATAATCACGGTGACTCCCAATAAACAATGCAAAAACACTAGTTACTACCTCAGGGGCAGATAAATGGACTCTAATCATTTGCAGATATTTTCTTTTTTGTGGTGCAATTTCAGCATAATCTGCCGAAACTTAGAGCACTGTGTCACTTTTAAGGGTGATTTTAAAGGTATTCCAAGCTATTTTTTCCCCAGTTATTCACAGAAAAAGGTAATTCACTTTCCTTGAATTAATCTCGAATTAATCAACAAAGGGGTTTAATAGGTTATAACTCAAACATGCATTAGCTGGTTACCATGATGGATGTTAGTTGCCAAAATGGACAGTTTAATTAACATCACCTATATAATAGCTTTGTTGTGAATGTGACTAATTTGAGCCTGTAAACAGCCATTTACTAGGTTTACATTGTAAAAACCATATTATGAAAGAGACCAAACACACACAGAAATGCCCTTACCAAATACATTATAAAATACTCTTTCTTTTAAAGTTATATATTCAGTCAACTCCTGCAGTAGTGTTTTGCTCATGGGAGTATTACTTACATAAAAATGTTCTGACCAATCAGATTGTAGAGGAGGTCAGCCCAAGCAACTAGAGGAGGTGGGATCTACCAATCAGATGTTTTGGTTCCACCTCCTATAGTTGCTTCCTCTACAATCTGATTGGTTATCTCTCAGACCCAACCCACCCTCAGAACATTTTTGTCTAAGTAAAACTCCCACAAGCTTAGTTTTGTTTTTTTTTTGCTTTTTGCGTACATTTACCATTTCGATGCTGATAGCACATGTACTCAGACACCCAAAACTTCTTTTCAGATATTTTAAGGCTTTGGTAGCCGGTACAGCAGAGAGAATGGTTGCGTTAGTCAGTACCCGCTTTGTAAACCATCTTAAATTTATTTTTCCCCATTCCTCCAGACAGATTTACCAAAACTTTTACACGTTGCTTGGAGATTGCATCTCTCCAGAGATTTCAGTTGCCATGGACAGTCCGTAGGACTGAAGTCAGAGGAACTCCAAGGGGGTGTCTCCTCAGACACTTTTGGCTCTGTCCATTCAGTCAGCGTGTTTTGCCTGGATAAGGCTTCCTTCAAACTGAGCGGGCCAGTGGAGAAAAGGTTTGTGGAAAATGTCACTCCGAGGCCAACATGCACTTCAGTGACTGAGATGTGTATCAGTCGACAATATCCCGAAGAAGTTTGCAGAAAAGTTTTTACAGCTCGGGGGCAAGAACGAGGCTGTTTTTAAAAATAATCTGAAAGCACACATGCAGTATGCAACATGGCCGAGAAGATTGCGCATGGTGCTATTTAAAGCAGATACCAAATCTGAGCTGTCAATCATGGACTGTTTAAACCCAATAGGATGTGGAGCAAAGCGGTTGATGATTGATGGCTTATTAAATAAATCCCACCCACCCTGTGTTTCCACACTTCACTTCTCCCGTCACTAAATATAATTCAAATGTTTGCCCGCAAAACTGCATTGACACAGTAGAAAAAAATTCTAAAGGTAATTTAGTCAAAGTCTTGTAGGGCGCTGATACTGTTTGCTTTACTGGCAAAAGTGTAAATGTTTAAAGGAAAAAGGAGACACCTTAGCAAAGGGAAAGGCGCTTTTCAGCTCCCTGTTCTTGTTGCTCCTTATCTCACACGCTCTGGCTCACTTGAGGCTGCCACTCCGCTGACGGCATGGCAGCCAATCCGCGGTCACTGCCCCCGAATACTGCAACACTGCTACAGCGGGACACGGCTCTTTTATTTAAACCAGTGGTGCCAATCGCCAGTTTTAGATTGTCCAGTGACTGGTGCGCCCTTTTCAAATAGCTAGAATTTATGGCTTCTTTTGGTAATGGAATTACTTTAAATATAAGGCAAAAGTATGCTAAGGCGATATACATCTATGAGATTGTAGTTTTAATATTTCTCTTTGATGAAAAAGAGATACATTATTGCACTTATACTCTCCTGGTTGAGATACGGACATCATCAGCCTGAATTTAATGCATTAATACCAAGTAGCCATTATTGCACTTGGAAAAAAAATGTTTTAGTATTAATGTAGAGCAATTCATTATGGCCTATTTCCTCACCTTTTATTAAATACAGCAGGAAACTGACTGATGTGTTGCTTTGAATCAAAATGAAACATAATGAGTACGGCATGGCTGAGGCGTCCTGTCGTTCAGTTCCGGAAAACGCTCACATCAGTGGTAAAAGAGGTCGGATGTGCTTAAGGGGAGCCGGATTCGCCGAGACACGAAAACGCGAGCAAAACCATCGCTCTTCACAAGCATGCCGTTGCCCTGTAGCGCGCCAAATGAACACATCCAATTGGTGCTGTAACCCACTAAGTGATGCAACCCAAGGCATGGCGCGAAATTTTACATTTATTTTCGGCGTCCCTGACCAGTAATGCACAAATTAGCAAAGCGCCAAAGCTGGACAACAAGTTCCTCCTTCCAAACTTTATGAAAGGTGCGACTTCCTTTCCAGTTCTTACCTGTACGCCTACAGCCCCAAAGACGTTAAGTAACTGAGGTGTGAACGGCTGCAGCTATATACAGCTCACAGCACATGCAATCCCTGGGTTAGAAAATTACAGAGAACTCAGACTTACTGACGGACTCTCATAAAGCACATTACACTAAAAATTAAATAAAGTTAAATACATTGGTTCATAATAACGAACGCATGGGCTACTTCGTGACGCTCATGAAAATAGTCAGTGGTTTGTCGGCTCGAGGTACAGTACTGTACCGTATGTCGTTCCTTTCATTATTACTGCATAATTACCTACAAATTTGACTTAAAGACAGACTTAAGGAATGCATCTTGTTTATAACCTGGGAACTGCCTATCCTAACTTGGGAATAATTAGACACATTAGCAGAAATATGAAATGTGTTTCCAGACACAGGTGCTTACACAGGGCGCATGGCACAAAAGCCTGACTCATATCGCGTTCTGTCCAGGGAGTCCCTTACCTGGGATGCTTCCTGGGATGGGATCCAGCACCCCCCTCCCACCAACACATTCCAGGATCAGTATTATTTTCTATTCACACACCATATTAACCTCTGTTACTAAATGAACTCATTTGACAATAGAGAGTTGGGTGTCCATATGTGCAATGTCCAACACATTTAATGCAAAGCACCTGACATCCCATTCTTATTCTGCACTAGATACTATTTTATTTTATACTGTTTTTAATATATATTTTTTACGTACTTATTCTTCAAGGGGCTTTTAGCGTTTTTTTAGCGTAACTGACAGTCTTATATGCATTAGACCTGGTTAATGGGGGATAGTTATATGATATTATTATTTTTATGATTTATGCCAGGGCTGGGGTGGCACGGTGGTGCAGTGGTTGGCACTGTTGCCTCACAGCTCTGGGGCCAGGGTTCCATGTGTGTGGGGTTTCCTCTGAGAACTCCATTTCCTCCCGCAGTCCAAAAGCTTGCTGTGGCTAATTTGAGTAGCCAAATTGCCATAGGTGTGCATGAGTGAGTGAATGGTGTGTTTGAGTGTGCCCTGCGAGGGGTTGGCACCCCATCCTGGGTTGTTCCCTGTCTTGTGCCCGTAGCCTCTGGGATAGACTCTGGACCCCCACAACCCAGTATAGGATAAGCGGCTTCAGAAAATGAGTAAATAAATAAATGCCAGGGCTGTTCAAATTATGGTCTCCAAGGGCCGAGCACTGCTGACTCCCAGCCTTCCCTTACCTGTGAGCCAAGTGTGAAGCCGCAGCAGCCAATCAGAATCAGTATTCATTAAACTAACTAACTGCTTAGGAGAACTGGAAACAAGGCCTGGATCTGGAAGATCTCCTCAGATCCAGATATGAGGAGCTATGACTGGTTCTTGCCATGAGCAAACAGACAGATTCTTAAGAACTATGTTGTACAGCAGTAAAGTTTTGAATCTTGAATCTTTAGAGGTCTAAACAATTGCTGTTTTTACTTAGGGTCCTGCAATTCCATGGCGTTCATGTCTAGCCGGATACCCAGTAATCATTTAGCACAGTGTACCATGCTGGATATTGCTACCCATTTTTATGTATTTGTCCATTATAATGCAGATAGGAATTCAGGGAAGGTGCATTAATAAACAATGTCTTTTATGGATTTCCTATTTATCTTCACGCTGCACGCAGCCGCCGAGAAAGTCAGTCCATCATCAATAATAGAGCCATAGAAAGAGTTATTCTGGTCTCCTGTTTGCAGTTATGTTTTATTTAAACGCAGTATTCACAAAAATTACTTCTCCCTCATATTGTGATTGTCTATAACAACAACACATTATAAAGTAATATGCAAATCTGATAAGTTCAATCTTAAATCTTTGGATCAAAGTTTGAACGAGTAACCCTTATATATTCTGTATGAAATTTTGCAAACAACTTTGCCTACAATACATATTCATACATACACAAGCCACAAGACGGGGTACACCCCGGGTGGGATACCAGACTATCAAAGGACACATGCACTCACTCTATGGACGACGTAGACACTAAGTAGCTTAACTGCACGTCTTAAAACCATGGATGGAAATCCATGCTGGAGAACATGCAAACTGCATGAAAACACAGAGGAGACAGGATTCAAACACCCAACTTTGGAAGCAGCAATGCTACTCATATATTACCACAGAAGTTTTATAAATATCCAACAATTTCAGCAAGCTGTTATTATCTCTCCAAATCTGGAGTGTTCACATGTAAGGGGGTTGGCTGCCAAAACCTGGGAATCAGAAATGTTTTCATGGATTGCAAATAGTAGCAACATAAATTATTATGCACATTAATTTCTACTTTTAGTCACTCTTGAAACTAATTAGGCAAATGTGCCTTTGTACTTATGTATAACAAGCTGTAATTAACATACTTAAAAATGAAAAATTGACTGTTTTTCTTCATTAGTAAATTTACTTGCTGTTTTTCATATTGGTTATATACTGGTGAGATTATTTAATTGTTAGCTAGCTATAAAGAAAAACAGATCTGAGATGGACTGACGCAGATACGGCGCAGGAACAAACTGTCCAACGACTGGATGCAGAGCTGGGCATTTTGTACCAGAGGACCAGCATGGCACAAACAGGACCCTAGAATTTTCCGTCCTGCCAAGACATTATTAGAAGGGCTGTTACAGCTTTGATACGGCTCAAAGCCTGTTAGGACGAATTCAACTGTAACGCTTTGCGTGGGCAACGTCCCCTCCATTAATCTCGAGATCCCACTGGCATTCATTATTCTGTGATAGATATCTGCGGAGAGCTGGGATCCTTTTTGTCACCGCGGTTCCCCTGAGTTTCATCGTGTCAAAGTTATGCACCTTCAGCTCATATTGATCAAAATGCATCAGAGTTCCTTACACTGATCACCTGGCTGATATGGGGGGGGGGGGGGGGGGGGGTGTTTTATCATAGCGAAGATTGCCATAGCTCTGGGGAGCTTGTTCAGGGCTCTTGCTGCAGTCATTGTGGGAGACATCAACACCTCCTCTTCTAAGGCCCGGTGAGTAATGTGTCCGAGGGATTTCAAGGTGGCGATTACAGACGCTTCCATAATGAGGGGGGAGACTCCAAGATTGCTTGCCATTGACCTGGGGAGGGGCAATGAAGGGCAGCAGCTGAACCAGGTGGTTCCTATCAGAGCTAAGTAATGGCAAGTAGCAGGGTCCGACCCTGAGACCAAGAACAGGTAGGGTATGTGGCAGGTAATCAGCTGGGCGAATGGAATTTGGATGGGTTGGGGGGGTTAAAGAAGGCCAGCACGTTCTCTGGTTGGCGGTAAGAGGTATGTGCAGTAGACAACTCTGCTTGGGAAACTCTGAACTCTGCGCCAGATTCGAGTGGCTCTGTTTGCATGCAGCTGTTTTGTTGCTCCTCTGCTTCGGCCAACTCAAATGTTTGTGCTGGAATCTTTCATAATTACTTTTCCAGCAATTCTGCCGTGATAGGAGGGCTGAACATCAGCTTCGAGCTTCTGAGACGCGAAGAAGGTTAAACACGAGCTTTTGGATTCGGAATTCGACGCATGAGTCCACTGACCCCGGCTCAGTTCTTGGGTATTTCTCACAGGTGGACGAGCTTAACTCCCAACAGTAGCAAACGCTGAGGTTGAAGATGTGGAAGGGGAAGTATCACATGACATCTGCACTCCTATTAAATGTAGTAGCTATGGCAACATGCATCAAGCAAAAAGCAGGAGGTGGCTCATGAAATACAGAAGCTTTTGATATGTCTGCACACAAATAAGATTGACAAAGTGTTTACTTTAGGTTAAGAGCAGAGATAGTCCAGTAATCCCTGTAGTATGGGGTTTACCGGGAAATACAGATGAGTTTATAAAATTTAGGCAAATTTCTGCTTTCACTGTAATACAAATATTTTTGATCGTTTGTTACATACTTTTCTTGTGCATTTCCAGATCTTGTTTTTGCTGCTGCAAATACCGTGTGTACTTATTTCCGGTATTGTCCGCACGCTTGATCCAGGTGTGCAATCAGCTGACAGTTTCTTTCCAACAGCAATATGACTGTGAAATCCAGGGCCAGTCAAAAGTTTGGACACTCGGAGTGAAGTAAAAGCGGCTAATAAGTGTTGAATTGGAGTTCTAGGCCTTACTTGCCAGGACCACAGAGCCCCCCCCCTCCAAAAAATAGCAACCAATTATTATTTTTAAAAAAATTTTTGGTCAGTGCATTATTACATACATTTTATAGCTTTGATGTCTTTGTTCTAAAATGCAGAGAATAGTACAAATAAACCTTCCTATGGGTCGATGTGTCCAAACTTTTGATTGGTACTGTATACACCGATAACCTCTTTTTGCACTACAATTTCACAACCGTTAAACAACTGACCACTGCATTGAGATGGTAATTCAGCACCCTACATGGTGCTATATGGTACACTAAGTCTGCACAGTACAGACGCTCCTCTACTTACGAATGAGATATATTCCGAACGGTCGTTCGTAACTTGAAATGTTCGTAAGTCATTATTCAACATCCCTTTAAGGGTATACGCAAGTACAAAGAACTAGGATGCTGCGCGGCAGGAGTAGCGGGCAGAGGTCATGCTAGGTGGGTATTGGCGCGCAGAAAAAAAAATTGATGTTGCGGACAGGAAACCAGAGCCCAAGGAACACAATTTGGACTTACGGTTCTTTTCATTCGTATGTCTGAAAGTTCGTAAGTAGAGGAACGTCTGTATATATTGTATATGTCTATTGTACATATTGAATGCATACTGTATTTATTATGCTGTAGTTATTGTATGTATAGTTGACTGTGCCCTGTGTTTAATGCTCCTAAAGTCTGCAGGGAGGAATGCCAGTGTTCTGAATATTGAATCTCTCTTAATGAACAAAACTGCACTATGTGAAAATATCATCACATGTAGGGACAGTATGAGAACTGTAAATAAGACATAAAATTTCTGGCAGTAAACTAGATGGAGTAAATCCATCTTAATATAATGATATGATTATTTTCTGCAATTATGAATTTTATATGAATCGGAATTGATCATTAATGTGGCAATTATTTAAAAGTTACACATTTAATTCTTTAAACATACAAATATAACCTATGACCTGGAAATATGTTTTTTTTTTTTTTTTATTAAATCTATTTTTAATACGTCAAAGTTCTCCATAGTGCTATTGCTCTATTTTTATTGACTTCAACTTTATCCAACAGTAACAGTTAACTGTCGCATCAAAGTGTGAAGAAAAAAATCTAATAAAAAGATCAGCTGGGTTATGCTTCGGAGGAAAGAAAGGGAAAGGAAAAGCTTCTGTCAAAGTAACGTTGTTTCAAAATGTTTAACTAAGTTACTGCTGTGCTGCTAGAGTGCAAACTAAACTGTCCTTAACGTAAGTCAAAGCTAGCATTAATACAAATACTTACACATCTGCTGAAGCCTTTTCATAAAACAAGCAAGGTTTCAGTGGTTATTATCCCACACAGAGTGAGCTTTCCTACTTGACTGCACTGCAAGATCTATGCGGTTAATCTCTTCTTCTCAGCATTATATATTTAATGATCCCTTTTTAACTGCTGCACCGCTTCTGCTTGAACAATGTGTGAACACTCTCACACAGAGAACATTTGAGAAATAAGGAGTGACTCACATCTTCTATTACATGACACGTGTCATCTAATACAGCCTTTATATAGTCTGCTAATCTATTGGGAATAAAAGAATAAATACCAATCACTTGACAGTCACAGCAGGCAAGACAGCAGGCAAATACAAAGTTCTCAGCCCAAAGTACCTTGCAAAAACACATTAAGGAGAACAAATTAATCTTAAAAGAAATAAGACTTCAGTTGAAAGTTCTGGATATTATTCATCCCTCCATCCATCAATCCATCCATCCATCTTCTGTGACCACTTGTCCTACTCAAAATTGCGGGGCTCTGGTGCCTATGGTAATTGAAATGCACCTCAGTATGTTTTTGCACTGTGGGGAAACACTGGAGTACCCGGAGGAAACCCCACATCGACACGGGGAGAACATGCAAACTCCACACATGGATCCATGGCAGAGACTTGAACCCGGTTCCCAGAGGTATAAGACAACAGTGCTGTAATTATATTATAGAATGACATGGAAAACATGATTTGGGCTACACTTCACTCACTGCTAACAAAAATATACAGCTGATACCATGGAAAAGGGTTTTAGTGAAAATGTAGCATTATTACTGACTACTTTTTTATCATTAATCTATAAAGGGAATGGATGGACAGTTGGAGATGTAATACATTGTCATAGTTAAACTAGAACTATGTATACGTGACGATACTGCTCAAATGAGATAGAAAGGGTGTTACATTATTAGACATGTGGGACTGTCATTGTAAATGTCAGAGGAAAGCTGCTCCCAAAGCTAAAATCAGGACTAAGTAAAAGAAATCTTTAAACATCAAATGGCTTGTCGGATTCAGAGCTGCTGTCAGATTACATTATGATTAAGTCTCTTAATCAGATTTCATCCAATGAAAAATGGAAAAATTGGTCATCATTGAGCTCACAATTAAAATATTTTAGAGGTCAGCTGTAACGGCTGTAACACATCGCACATCGTATAATAAAAAAAAAAAATGCTAGAGAGATGAAATGCTCCGGTTTTTCTTCCACTTGATTTGTAAATTATTTAGTACTTAATTATACAGTACTGCTTAAATTTCACTTGCAGCATTGTTACAATTAGAGTACGGGGTTGGAATTAAACTTAAAATTGGAACCATTATTGTTTTCTGCCAACTTCTTCCACTGTAAAGAATGGAGACCCTTGGATAATTTGAATCATAACTGCGCAATGTGCAATGTTAATGTCAACCTTGCATGTGATGCACATGCAGTTCCCACATTGCAAGGACCACAACCGGCAGCTGGGGTGAGAATAGGGTTGAACAGGATCTAATTTTCCATAGTCATACGTTCCAGATATTATACCAAGGTAAATAATATTTACCTTCAAAAGCAACGGTGTCCCAGGAGTTTGAAATTCACAGAGATGGGGACAGAGTCCCGAAATAAATATTGCCAAGTGGCACCCAGAACGTTTGAAAGTTCAACAATTGGTGAAAACAGTTTTCCTAAAACATTTTTAGTCTGTCATGGGAAACAAAACTTAGCAAGCTTTAACAATTGTCCTTTTCAAGATTATCTAGAATTATGTAAAAAAATCTGTGTAAAGTTTGCACAGATGCATTTTCCTCATTGCTGTTTGACTCTCACAGACAATGCGGCTTGTTTACGAGAAACGTAACAAACAGTGAGTGAGAAGGAGACAAGCTAACGAGGAATGGTCACCAAAAGACCAGCCTTTGGTAGCATGGACATATTTCTGATTCTATAGAGACGATATTGAGCAATAGTTTGCTGGCACAACTCATGGCAAAACCAGCGACTTTTTTAATTGATTATTGCTAGGTAATAATTATTTTTAACGATACTTGACTTTGGGTAAAAGCTCAGCTCTTTTAAGCTTCATAAACAAACTAATATTTATCACATAAAATTCTTATAATTGTTTTATCAATATCATGCTGCCCTACAATTTAGAATATATGAATTAAATAGGACACCTGAGTTAAACTAAAACTAAAAATTTTTTTGGTGTTCAGATCCAGAGGCATTAAGATTAAAGCACATGGCACACAGCTGTCAGTGTGATGATCCAGCCGTGGCTCTTGTGACCATCCTACAATAATAATTTCACCACAGCACTCATGTAGAAACTGTCTGCTCTGGCAGTTCTGAAAGGTCATGACTATTGTATCAAGCTTTCTCCAAACATATTCATGGCTAATGGAGGGGAAAAAATGCAAACTAAAGTTTACCAATAAGGCTGTTTAATGCATAGAAGGCCGGAGCTGCTGGGGATACCAAGTAAAAAAAAACTCATCTGAATGGGCCCAGCACAGTGACCACTCTGCCCATTTCACAGCTGGGCTCGATCACAGCATTTCTCTGTTCCTCAAGGACCTTTAAAGGCTCCGCTTTCCTGTTAGCCGTGACCTTAACAGATCACTAAAACCCACCATCATACATGGCCTCCTTTTTTATTAGGTGCTGGGTGTACTGATATTGAAACCCCAAGCAGTAATAAAACATCTCCGAAGGCCTGACTGAAAACGTTTCAGACATTCTTTGTTTTAAACCCTCTGTTACTTTTCAGACCAACGTCAGACATTAAAACCAAACCAAATGACTCCATAAGACATAATTTATATACATAAACTCCATCCATCCATCCATCCATCCATCTTCTGCAACCACTTGTCCTACTAAGGATCCTAGGGTCCCGTAGCCCATCATAGAAGCTACGGGTGCAAGGCAAGGAATAACCCTAGATGGGGCACCAGCCCATTGCAGGGCACATTCACACACTGTTCTTATACATACATTTTATATTGATAGTTTTTTCCGACATGTTCCTCGGCAACATGCAACGATCCCTTGCTTTCCTAGCATGCAAACTGAAGAAACGTCCGTGCAGCATTTGACTTACGTGATGCACAGTCACGGTCGGGTCAGAAGCCCAGGCCAGGTAGAGCAGGAAATGAGAGCAAGAACTGGGCAACAAATATTCAGCACATGCCTTCTTATTTTTAACTGTACTTTTTATCGAATCTTTCTCTATTTATAGAAAAAGAAGCTCAGGAAATCAAGTCAAGAGGACTGGAAAATATTCCGCTTCCCTCCAACAGACAATTCATAAACATCACCACATATATATTTACATTTTGCCAGCTTAGCTGATGCCCCTATCCCTACTAATTTAATTGTATGAATTACAAAAAAAAAATGTCAAGGACATGGACTGTTGACCAAAACGTTGGCAGTACTACTCTCAAACTTAGAAGAGGCCCTTGAGCAGAGAACCACTACCTGGATTTTGTCAGCAGAAATTCCAGGCTGTATAAATGAATAAATAATAAGCTTTTTAGCTGCTTTGGATAAAACTGTCTGATAAGCAAGTAAAATAAAATGAATGAATAATAAGTGCTACATGCTCATGTGTGATCATGAAATATGGTTCATTGGAACAGGGGGAACCTTTCACTGGTTCTAACACTCATGGGAGTTTTACTTACACAAAAATGTTCTGAGGGCAGAATGAAAATGTATTGGTTCAGGGAGATAACCAATCAGATTGTAAAAAAGGTGGGTCCAAGCAACTACAGGGGGCAGGACCAAGGTATGTGATTGGTTGATCCCACCTCCTCTAGCTGTTTGGACCCACTGTCTCTACAATATGATTGGTTAACTCTCTGAACCAATCATTTTTTTGTTCTCCCCTCAGAACATTTTTATGCAAATAAAACTCCAATGACGAGTTCTAACAGGTATTCCATGACGCGCCACCATTGAGGAGTGACTACAGGATGGAATTGAGATCTGTAGGGTAACTGAACTGGCTACAAAGTCTACCTCATTTACAAAATTTACAGGGGAAAAAACAACAATACATTCAAGGACATGCTAAAAGGTAATGCTTCCAGGTAACATGTCTTGCTAAGCAAATCTTTACAAACGTGATGAATCAGGGCCCCATAAGTACTAACTTCATTAGGACGCAATTTAACCAAAGTGAGCAAACAAACAACCCAACAGAAAGATTGAAGCAGCAGCCATTGAGATGGGCATGATCTCTGATAAAGTGTAGATAACTGTTAAATGAAGAAAGCACTCAGTCTGATTAGGGCAGCGAGAGGAAAGCGGTGTGTGGATGGCTTGGGGCGGTTTACCTTAGCAAGGAAGCCCAGTTTCTATGGTCTGCATTCTCTCAGGGGTGGGGTTCTCATTTCAACATCGGCTGACATACTTACATGTTTTACTTCGCTAAGGTGAAGCATGACAGAATATTGCCAAGAGAACAAAATACGGTTCTATAAATGTACTGGTACAGGAAATTATCACTAAAACCAAGCCAGCAAAAATAGACAAATAAGTCTGTTTAATCTTGTATTTTGAGAATAATTCAGTGAAAGTAATGGCCCTTTACTCATAGATCAGGGTTCTCCAAATCCGTACCTGGACGGCCAGTCTGCTGCACAGTTTGCAGATTTCCCTGCTCAAACACACCTACTAAACCCGGTAACTGGCTGGTAAGCTGAGTAAAAGTGTATCTGAGCAGGAAAATCTGGAAACTGTATTGTCTCTCCAGGACCAGGACTGAAGGACCCGGCCAGAGATCATACAGTTTTCTGAAGACACACTTGTGGAATGAGATGGCCACCAATTTGTCCACTAAACAAAAAATTCTGGGACAAAATTGATGAGATGTACAGAAAGCCAATTGGAAAAGGGCAAAGAAACAGGTACACCTACAGATGGACGAGAGACAACTAACACACTGTACTGTGAAGCAGCTGCAGAGCCTATTCAGAATGAGTGTGAAAGCGGTAATGGGGGGGGGGGGGGCAGTCAAAGCCACAAAAATGCAGGTGATATCGATTTCTGCTCTTTCAGTCTGCAGTCTACCTGATCTCCATGCTTTTCTCCTCCACACACTTGGAGCTTCTGTAGTGCTTTTAAGTCTGTAAGTGTGCGCGTGCCCTGTGGTGGAATGCACTCCCTTCATTGCCCCCTGCCCTAGACCTCATGCTTCCCAGGTCAAGCTCCAGGCTCAGTGCCACCCAGTAATGTTTTAGCAGTGGTGGAAGATCGATGGATGTAGTGAAATAATCTAAAAACACAATGGTCCCGCCTTTCCCTCCAGCAGCCACATTATGAGATCGTGACGGTATTATTATTATTATTTTTTGATTGGCCACGGCTTAATTGTATCAAGGCACAATATAGGCCTTAATGAAGACAAACCACTGTTCACTCCATATTTTCATTCTACACATAGACTAGCTTTAAGATTTCAAAATAAAGCTAAACCAAAACCTCAGTCCACTGGAGCTACATTGACGGGTAATGCAATTTCATCATTTGCCCATCCATCCATCCATCCATTGTCCAAACCGCTTATCCTACTGGGTCGCGGGGGGTCCAGAGCCTATCCCGGAAGCAATGGGCACGAGGCAGGGAACAACCCAGGATGGGGGGCCAGCCCATCGCAGGGCACACTCACGCACCATTCACTGTCACATGCATTCCTACGGGCAATTTAGTAACTCCAATTAGCCTCAGCATGTCTTTGGACTGTGGGGGGAAACCGGAGTACCCGGAGGAAACCCCACGACGACATGGGGAGAACATGCAAACTCCACACACATGTGACCCAGGCGGAGACTCGAACCCAGGTCCCAGAGGTGCGAGGCAACAGTGCTAACCACTGCACCACCATGGCGCCCCTATCCTTTGCCCACTGACATCAAAATAAATAGAAAGTGCAACTGAACAGTGAACCCGAGAAGAGCTTTAGAACGAGCTGCAATTAACAAAAGACAAACAGTTGGGTCTAGCGGCATATGGGAAGGAAGGTAATTATGATGCAGTGCCCCACCAAGGAACAACACAGTGCAAAACTCGGCAAACAGAGTGAGCATTTCGGTTCACACTGTTCACTGTTGACTGTGATCAGTCACAATGGCACTCCATTTTTTCCCAGAGAAAAATAACAAATGCTTTGTTGGGTATTAAGCACTGAGTCACAAATGTATGAACAGAAACTCATACCGATGCCCAGATTCAGATAAGGCATTTTATGTGGCATTACCCTCAAAGCATTTGTTCTACTGGAAACAGTAACTAAATGGCACAGTTGCTTCCTAAATAATTCAGTGCACATTAGATGTACATTTCGGTCACACCCAACCCAGTGTTATTCCATCATGGATCCTCTGGAGAGACTTTTACTGATGTTTATTTATTTATTTTTTTTCTTGCATGTAATGAGAAAGCAGAAAGTCTTCTTATCGCCAGTTACTACCCCCCCCGACTCATTTCAATAACAAGACCAACACTCCTGTTGATTACATATTGTACCTTTACTCTCCGAGCCAGTTATTACACCGAGACTTTTTTTATAGGGGAAAAAATGAAATTAAGCATTTCAAACAAGACACTACAGACTGTATACAGAATTTGTATAAAACCCTTCTGGACTGTTTGTAATAGAGAAACTGCATTATGTGTGGTGTTTTAAGTCATACTTTCATTCTGTGACACTGTGTACATCAGGGGTGTCAAACTCCAGTCCTGGGGGGCCGGAACCCTGCACAGTTTTTGGTTTAGCCTCGGTTAACACACGTGATTCAGCTCATTGTGCTAATTACAACGCGGCTCTGGAGCTGAATCATTTGTGGTAGAATAGGAAAGAACTAAAGCTACACAGGCCTCCGGCCCCCCAGGACTGTAGTTTGACACCCCTGGTATAAGGTACATCCTTATAGGTGTATGTACTGGTGTATTTCAGGGTAGCTCCCAAGACAGCTGTTGGGCACAACTGGCTTGAGACACTCCTGGCCACGGCGAATTATACTGGAAGCAGCGAGGTATCTTTGGAACAATCCAGAAAATATGGTGGCAGAACAAACACAAAAAATATCTGACACAGGACCAAAACAGACCCATGGGTCATCCTGCTGACAGGTGGCCCAAATGTCAACTGCTCTTGAGTTTAATGGGAAATATTTAAATATGAGAATTTGTGCCATTTCATCTTTAAATCTGCAGAATATTTGATGGGGTGGTACCATGTAGGCAGTGTGTATAACATCCTTTGCCATTCTAATTGAAACTTAATCTGATAACTCACTAAAATAAACTCAGTTAATATGCCAATTATGGGCACAAAGACACTCGTGTTAAATTTGCGGTGAAACACAGTGACTGCAAGGCTTTCGCGTACAATTCGCCAGCATGTCATGGTCAAATTCATACAAGTAGTGATCCCTGGCAGATTCGCTGCGAAGCGGT
Source organism: Brienomyrus brachyistius (assembly GCF_023856365.1). Taxonomy (NCBI): domain Eukaryota; kingdom Metazoa; phylum Chordata; class Actinopteri; order Osteoglossiformes; family Mormyridae; genus Brienomyrus; species Brienomyrus brachyistius. The sequence goes on along the minus strand of NC_064555.1, from coordinate 7,475,601 downwards.
TAACGATGACAAATGATCATAGAACTGAATCATTATTTCATGCCGCAGACAAAAGTTTTTATTTGACACATACTCCAAGAGCTTTTCAATAGAAATGTTAGAAATTGAAATGGCTTTCTAAAACGCCGGACCCCTTGAAAGACCTTTAATCAGAAACCCCGTTCTGCTTATGAAAACAGCTACGAGTTTACCAGCGTTAAAGCCATTCATATGCAAAGTAATGCCTCCCCTGGTTTACCTCGACACTCCATTCGCCGACCGTTGAAGCACTTTTACATATCAGTGGCTGACGGCTCCTCAATCGCCTCCTAAGCAGGCGAGACGCAGGTGAAGGACTCGGGATTCGTACAGACCAGGCCGCATGCAGGTGGGCGGTGGGCCCTAACGATCCACCATTGCGGCTGACTTCACGCAAAGTTTGTGCTCTTAGCCAGGTACCACCAACCGGTTACGCTCATAACCCTCAGCTCTCGGTCTCACCCCAACCCTCTAAAACCTCGATTTTAAAAGCAGCAGAAGTTAGAGCAGAAACAGTCACCTCGGGAAAATCAGAATGCCGATATGCCAGGCACGCTGTAGACATTGAGATTCCCGGCACACTGTGCGGATACCGTCCTTTCCGCTAATACGCAAAGTGTGCCAACTACTCTGGGCACATTTACATTTCCAGATTATCTCGAGAAGTCTGTTCATGGCAGTGAATATTCATGCGATCGCAAGAAAGGACGTCTCCCCAACACACTGCATAATTTAAAAGAGCATTGATATCATGACTTTCGCACTATTCAAACTATTTTGTTCGATAAACTGACTTAATTTTTTATGTGAACGTTGCATGTGTTTTCAATAAAATTAAGACCAAGCAGTGCCATTATGGGATGTAGAACAATATTTGTTCACAAACATAGGCCTTTTATGTAATCTCTTAACAGAGTTGCTGCCCATCAAATTGTTCATTATGAATGACCTGCTCATTCAATATGTGAAAAACACATATTGTGAATGGTTAAGATTAAATGTTAAAAGATGGGCAGAAATCTCATCACCGTGATCATTAATTGTATTTCCATTCTACTGTACAATAAAGAAGTTGTTTTTCTGGTAATCCTTATCTAATCTCTCAGTATCCAAAAATGCAATCATTAATCAGACATACACATTGTTTTTACACATCACTGTTCTACAGGATGTTATCCTGTGATTCCTAAAAGCATTGATTCTGTATTATATTCTACTAAAAATGTAACACGTTCATAATACTGACTGAATGATCAGCCCGAATTCTTAACCAGCCTTTGTCTCACTTGCAAGAGACACAGGCCTTAAAAATCATCCAGTTTTAAAATGAAACATATTGATTCAATCCCAGTGTGAACTTCGCTGCCCTCCAAGGACAATAGCACAAAACCCACTAATGTATAATCACTGAAATGTCCTGTGACTCAAGTTGTTTTTGTTCCAGATTATAATAGACATGATGTAACTGCTGTCTTCTATACTCATTAAATGCATAGGATCAAAACTAATGATATCTACAGAGAGGGCCTTATTTAAAATGGTCATGGATAGTGGACAGTATAATTGGCCAAGACAAAGGACGATAAATCTCAAAATGTTTAGAACAAGGACGCTGCAACTATTACTGCGTATAGCTCCGAGCACAAATCATGTGAGTCAAAGCTTTAAGGTCCATGCAAATGGGCTCATCGTTTCTGTAAATGATCTTATTTCTCACAATACGGGCACTAACATGACAACCCCTTCTTTTTGTTTAACGATAAATTGTTTGCGTGCGGAAAAAAAAACATTTGAAGAGGAACGTCGTCAGTCTGTTTTACTCATAGTTTGTTTCCCCCCTTTTGGTAGTGGAGACTAAATGAACCCAAACAGGATCCCAAGAAGTTGACCTACATATGGCAAAAAGAAATAATTCATATCACAGAACCAGACAGCCGTTCCACACGTACTGAGAAAAAGCCTTTTGATTCAATCCTACGGCACTTCATGCAGCCCACATACGAGACAAGGAGACATGCACACTAAACACAGATTACAGGTACGCCCACTGGCAAGCAGGAGTGCATGCAGAACGGTCTCAGCGGCCCTCACACTCGCTTGCACGCTGCCACCCCGGAGAGAGACAAGGCGTCAAGGTTGGGCTCACCTCTGCAGATGGGCACGGGGAAGTCCCACACAGCAGCGTTGCCTGAGTTGGTAATGCAGGTGAGCTGTGGGTGTCCATCCAGCACATAGCCCGTCACACAGCTATAGCGGATCTTGTCCCCCACATTGAAGCGCGTCCCGTACAGGATTCCTTTGGGGGGGACGCCCGGGTTTCCACAGGAACTGCTCTGCAATTCTGCATGGGGGACAAGGAGGAAATCAGTATACAGGTGCTCTCCGGGTTACGGCGGCTACAATATTTACGATAAGCAAATGTTTTTCACTTTCAATACATTATTCAATAAATTGCATGATTTATTGAACACTTCCTTATAAAATAGGCTTTGTGTTCATGATTTTGTCCAGGCTAATGCAAGTATTCTAGGCATGTTTAAAGTAAGTTAGGCTAAGCTATCGTGTTTTTTAGGTTAGGTGTAACCCCATCATAACCTCGGGAGAGGTTGTATGACTATATTGTATGTCTGTAGATAGTGCACAGTATATACAACTTAAGAAACCATGATTAGACAAGGTCAGATAGGTGGCTGAGACAGAAATACGCGTGTTTCTCATATTTTTTAGCTCTGCTTTTTCAGATATTCACTTGATGCTGGTCCATGTTGATCCTTGTAGGCGCTGTCCCATTTTGTTAGTGCTTCACCCCCCCCCTTCCCTTCATGTGAATCAAGCCTTCTGTAGTGTCCCTCTGTCCCACCCTTGTTAGAAACCTCCGGCTAACAATCTGCCACAACACGGAATATTCCAGAGTGTCCGATAATCCAATAATACAAAGCAAGGGAGAGCTATATATATAGAGATGGAAAAAGCCCCCTGCAGAAAGCAGAGGAATACTCTGTGAAAAGGTGATTAGATATGCACGCCCTGCCTCACTATATAGCACACAGATCATATTTCCGGAGTTCAGAGCAGGAGGTATACAGCGGCCAGGAGCATGAATGTGGTGCGAGTGAGAAGCGTGCTTATGGTGATGGGTCTGAAGCGGTGAGTCAGGGAGACGGAGGAGGCCTGGGGGAGCAGCAGAGCGGCACGGCCGAAAAAAGGAAGCATCCAAGCCGCCAGTGGCCCTCTCAGCACTGTCCCTGTCACATGTCACCTAACCGACTCCGAGCCCAGAAGGGAGCAAGGAGTTATTGACACAGAAAGACCAAAGGACCAGCATGAGATCTCAGGCGGGCCATTAGGATACTGTGACCTGTTGCTAACGTCTTATGACGAATGAGAAAACGGACAGGCCTTTCACACGTACCGAGCCATACGGCACATTCGAGCTAAGAGTGCCTTACTAAGTAAGTTACTTAACTTACTAAGACAGACAAATTACATGTTTTTTGTTATATATAAATATGTACAATATATAAATGCATGCATATACCCACATACATACATACATACATACATACATATAAACATACACACACATATGTACAGTACCATTGATCTATCTATCTATCTATCTATCTATACTTGTGGGGTGCATAATAACTCATTAACCTGCACTATTCAGACACCTACTGTAGTAAGTCCCAGTGTGTCCATAGGAGGCAAACTACCACCCCCCCCCCCCCCCTCCCCTCCCCTCCCCTCCGGGACCGGAGGCCCCCAGCGCTGTCCTTCATGCAGTACAGCCATCCAGCTAAGTGCTACAAGCTGACAAACACGTGTGAGCTAACTCCAAGTCCTCCATTTCTCTAATGACTTCATTAGGGATCCTGAAGTACTGCCACAATCAGAATTATTAATTAAACTGCCACCTAAAACGCCCCTCTGCTTTAATGATATAGGATCCTTACTGCTTTCACTAATTACCTTTTCTTATTTAAAATGCACGAGAGATATGCATATTAACAGATATTGCATCAGGTACTAACTTGCATCAAGGATACAAAAAAAAAATTAGGCTATAATTACAAACCATGCAATTAAAAACTTAAATATTTATAAAGCAAAAAACAGATTCTTTGTCGAGGTAAGTGACTTGGAGGTTTGAATCTTACCAAAACATCATTTTCTATTTAGACTGTTGGAGAAGTCCTTTAATGAGTATATAATATGTCAGAGGAATGACAACAATAATTCATCAAAAACAAAAGATATTTGGGAGCCTAGAAGACTACATGCAATATGGCTACTAAGTATGAGCACTAGCCAGGCTGTGGGCATCGCAGCATGAGCACTGAGTCCTGCAGAGCTTGTTACTTTTTATTCCAACCAAGAAACAGGCCAGAGACAAGATGTCCCATTCATAAATGGGGCAGCATCTACACATGTATATACTTTAAATATAGAACCGTATTTTGAGTGCACTGTGGATGTTTCTCTCACACAATCCAGAACACCAAGAAGCCAGCAATACTGTAAACATATAAAACACGTTTTTCTACATATGTATATGAACGTGTGTGTGTGTACACAGCTGATATAAAGCGTAGGCATGCGTAAGGGCAGCTCAAACAGATCGTAGCAGAAGACTCTCTGTTTCGGGTACTGCAGTAGCAGACAGTAGGGGGCAATATTTCAAAACCTAAATAACTGCTGCACGACAGCCTGGTTCATCCACACACACATCACCGGCAAACCTTTTCACCATGACCGTCAGACTGCTGGCACAAGTATCAATTCAATACAGAACTGTAATTAAGCAATAAACATTTATACATATGACAAGATTAACTGACTATAATAACACTACTCTAAATATTATACGGTATACACAGCAGTTTATTTCCAAAAATGAGTGGGCATGTAACTGTTTGGTAATTATTAGTTATCATTTGCTATTTCCTAGGGCTGGGAATTGAGGTAATCAACCTTAGTGTAAGGAGTTATCCATGACAACAAGTGGGCTTTATTTATACGGATGATTTATTGTGCATATATATCTCATGAGCCGGGAGGCTCTGCAGTGGCCCTGGGCTGGGACTCCATGGTATTTTGCATTTGTATGGCAGTATGGCAGCTGTTTACCAGCCCCACTGCCAGCTGATAACCCAGTTATTGGACTCCAGGTATCCCAGCTGAGGCCTGGTTGGATGAATAGCTTTGTTAGGATTTTACAGGGTCAGCTGTGTGGATTCAGGGAGGCCAATGGGGCGGAGACGCAGCAAAAGTAAATGCACATTTATTTCTTTGCGTTTTTTTTTTTCCCGCTACTGCGGGTTTGAACTATTTTATTTTTCTTTAAGTGGCTTTGCCTCCATTTTGTTTGATGTTCTGCAATAACCCTGCAGTCCTGTGCCTCTGTTCCATTGGCCACAATCTGCCATGCAGTTCAACTGGAGGCAGACTGGAAAACGATGCAGGACCGTGAATGTGCGTTTAATGGCAGACGCAGAAAGACAGGACAAAATTAAACAGTGGGTATTCTAGCATTATGACACCTAAGCATCTAATTGATTAACATTTTTCCTGATTTAATTAAAGCATGGGGACACTAGTCATACAGGATAAGCAGTGGAGTGAGAAATGAGAAAATAGATGACAACATTTGATTTGTGCTGGGGTTTAACCCAAGGAGTAATCAAGTCAAAATGAAAAGCATAACCTCAAGTTTGTAAACAAGGTTCCATTAATACATTTTTGCATATGCAAATGACACGTTAATGCTTTCATAGCGACACAATGACGCTTCGTGTTTCTTTGAATTTTTACATTATCCTCTTAATTCCAAATTCAAAAATCATCATGCCGTGTCGCTGGTACAATAGGCTGGTCAGTGACTGAGCATTAACTGTGAAATAATGTATTTTACTTCATCCCCAGAAGCAATTGAATTATAATCTTGACTTCAAGGTAATTCCTTAGCTATTCATTTATGAGCAATGGTGTACATTCAATGCATTTCAGACTGCATTTTCTATCCCCTTTTATTGTATGTAAAGAAAGAATCCATCTACTGTTATAATTCTAGTTTGCTACAGGCCAGATACATTTTCAATTCCTGGCTAAAAATTCCAAAGAATATTTCCATTTTTTGCATTCTTTTTACGACGAACACCTTTTCATAATACATTTTTTATGACTAAGGATTCAAGTGCCTCAAATCAAGCCAATGACCATTTGCCATTGTTCCTTTGACAAAGTACTGTTCCGCCTCATGTAAAGATTACAGATCAGTAGGGGTTTTAATCTCAACTGCACAGCGATATCTAAAAGGTCCTTATCTTCCTACTTTCCCTAAGAGTACAGTAGCATAACCAAAACAGAAGCTGCTGTAATGTGGCGTAGAGCTGGCGTAAAAAAAGATCATCATCGTTTATAGGACGTGGAACAGAGAGTGATATGGTCTTGTTTTGGTTAATTTCATAACGTCACAATAGGGTCTTTATTAGAAGGTCCCTCTACAGAGGAACAGGTGAGAAATACAGTAGATTATTTCTTAGAAACTACACATATATGCAATATTTAGACCTGAAACACTTTGTATGCAGGGATGCCTTATGTGGTTATTTCACAGATACTAGGAGTGTTTTCTGCTATATTGTGCTCTTCTAGGAATTCCAGCATCTCTCAGTTCCTGCAGGCTTCTTGACCCAAAACCTTGAAGTAGCACAGAAGCCTGCATCCAATAAATTTTAAGGCATCTCAAAAGAGGGACCCAAGAATGAGCTGCACTCACTTATAATATTATGCCCTGAACTTCCATCTTCACAGCTCTCCACCAGAACGGAAAATAAAAAACGGAAATATGGACCCAAAACCAGAACAGGAGCAGTAATGAAACTCAGCCTGATTCTGTCTCACGACACGATGTGTTAAATACATAAAGAATTTAAAAATAGGCTTGTAGTAAAAAGTTCAACTGATCTAAAACCCAGAGAGTTTGAAACCTATTAGAAGTTTTCTAGCCAAAGAATGCAGATAAGATGAATTGTCAGTGATAATTCTGCTTCCGAAAAATCAAAAAACAAAAGAAAATAAATATTTTATCATCAGACAGCATGCAAAAGCACATTTAGTTTTTCTCATGGCGGTATATTACAGAAGATGTGATTCTACTACGTTTTCAGGTGTGTTATTTGTCTATGTGCTGCATTCATGAAGACGTACATTTTCAAGTCTCCACAAAGTATAGACGAAAACCTTCTAATCATTCATGGGCATCACGGAGAGCGACTCAACAATCAATATACCCACAGCACACCCTCTGATTGAAGAAAGATGTAACACCATCTGGTGCTGTGTGGCGCACTGAATTAGTGTTTTTGTGTAAGCAAAATGGTAATTATGCACACATATGCATGTAGAGTTCAATGGACTTGTATGGCGGGAAAAACGACAGTTGCTGATATTATGATACGCATCTGACAGGTTTTCCTTTGTTGTATTCTCAACAGATGAATGGGTGCCAGGCATTTGTAGCCAGGCAAAGAGTTCTTCCATTCAATAGCCTGTCTCATTACTCAATAATGGTGTGAGGATACATTCTCCTGGTATAATCTCGGCCTGCTCGTTCCATTAGACATCAGACAGACAATCTTACCATCTTTTTATTGTCACATACATCCGATAACTGCTTTCACAATAATTTTTCAGCCATCCCAAGGCCCTGTGTCCTGGTCATGACAGGTAAGAAGTACAGCGATGTACATCTGTAGCCAATCAACACTAAGTCAAGGAATCACACAAGGAAGAATTGCACAACATTCCTCTAGAAATGCCATCAACTTTTAATAGCTAGTCCATCTGTATTTTTTACCTTAGAAATCCATAGTGACCTGTCTGTTCCCATATTCAGTTTCTTCTTCAGCCAAAGAAGCTCTAACATAGTGACTTGAAGTAAGGAATAACACTGGAGCTGGAAAGCTGTGGATTGAACTAACGCCTCTATGAGTTCTCTTTTAAGAAGTTATCAAATATCTTGACTGCATAATGACTTGGTGTATTCATTTCATTAGTCTCCTCTCCCCCTTTGACCCAAAAATCTTTATGGTTTCACCATTTTGCTTCTCAGCCCTTTGAGGATCAAACAGTCACTATTAGTTTGCTTTTTCTGTGCAAAGCCACATTTTCGTTAGTCTTATTTTGATTGCTAGACAACATTTTTTGGCTTCAAAGAAAACCTGTTGTGACTAAAACGTAACTGCCCCCTAGATTTATTTTGCGGCATTCACAGTATGAGCGCCAAATATGTCAATCTGTAGTCCACAAGGGCTGTCCGTTACACAGTAAACAGCTCACTTTCCTACAAATGAGCCTGAAATGAAGCACTCCAATGACCTTGAGCTGATTTCAAAAAGGAAAGAGACTTTGAAAATCCTTATGTTCTTTCAGGTTTGCTTATCTATAGACAGCTGCCACCGCATCGGTCTTGGTCTACTGTCTCTCCTTGGATTTGCTTGCTGATAGCAGTAGGCCTTGGCTGGGTTTCCAAAAACAGGGCATTTTCCAGTCTAGGGTCCTGCTAATACTGGGTCTATTGATTGCATTTCTAGCCTGGGATGTAGACCTAAACGTGATTTGAGGGGTTTGGCAACCAAAGCCGCAGTCCCCTGTGAACGTGAGGCTTTTCTCTTTAATACCTGCTGCAGCGGCCATCCTGTTTTATTAACATTACATCACCTTATTTATTCACTTGGCAGCTGTCTCTAACTCGTGACCCGCAATACTTACAGTTTTTATGGCCTACGCATTCAGTAACTCATTGGTACAGCGGCACTTTACAAGAGCGATTGAGGCAGAGCAGCAGCTCAAGGGTATAACAGGAGTGTCCCAACTGAGACACAAATCCTCAGGCTTTCGGCGGCCGCACACCGAAGCATCGATCTCTTTTTTGAGCTATAATAATAATTTTTTAAATGAAGGAGCTCAGCATTAAATGTAAAAAGCACTCTCTCTCAGGCTCTATAAATTGTTACAGCTTTGATTTTGACCATCTTTTTCCCAACAAGGACATTTATAGGCAGATGTAAAAATAGCCCTCGATAGGAGCATTGGAACCAATGAGAGAACACCTAGTAAGATGCTGTGCAACTCTATCTATCAAAATGATCAGTATGAAGTGCTTCTGAGGTCATATGAGAAGAGGGCAGAGGGGTGAGAAAGTTGATCCGCCTATCGCTAATGCAAAGCCTCGAGATTGACAGTTTTGCAGCCCCTCCCACCCCTGGTGTACCCGCAGCAGCCCCCTCCAGCCCATCACCTCAACAGCCGCTCTCTGTCAGCCAGCCTGACATGGACCGACATGCCAGACACAAGGCTCATGCTAATGAATTGCACTGCGCAGACCAGTTAATAGGCTAATAAATCGGCTAATCAAGTGACCAGCAGCTGCGTGGCAAAACAGACGCAAGACAAAAGTGTTCCTTTGGAGTGAATACAAATGAGTGATTAACCCGTACCGAGAAAAGCTGGACACTGTACGACCACCAGCGGCAGGAATTTCTGAGGTCTACCACAGTGCATATTAGTGTTATAATTAGGGCTCTCTACTAAGAGGGCGAAGTGTTGTGGGTATCTGTGTTCACCTCAGCTTTCATCTCATCTAACCCCGAACATGAATCAGTCTCCTGTTAAGATACAGTATTATGGTACTGATAACACTGAGGGATTTATTCCTATCATATGGAAAACCGAAACTGACTCGTTTTCTGTCTGCTCCTTCGATAAAAATCCAGGGATTCTGCATTATTCCAGCCAGAATTCCTCTGCAGATCGTTTTTTTTTTTGCTTTGTTTTCCCGTCTCCGTCCGTAGTTTGTTTTACCCACTGAACTGATGCCATAATGGAGAGATTCTGGGCTTCTGCTGGATGCTTGCGGAGCGCCCCCCCCCCCCCCCCATCTGACAGACTATTTATTTGTCCTCAGACAAGCAATCACAAGCACAGCCCTTTACTGAGCAGGTGAGGCGTGGAGGGGTGAAATGTAAGCAGAGGATACATGAAAAGTGAGCCTTTCAGCCACGCTCTCAATCACATTTTATTGTTGAGACAGATGATAGGGCAAAAGAGAAGATGGGGGGGGGGGGGGGGTGACACTGGCATCCAGAGTTAAAAATAGAAAGTTCCATAATAGTTAAAGAATTGACATTTTAAGAGGGTGACCTATTCAATAGGGTTAACATGATGAGAAACAAATAAAATCGATTGAGTCTTTGTTGTACGTAACTTAGTCTGTAAAGCTATATTTTTCTGTATTATTAATGTAGAATATTCTTTTTTGAAAATATGAGCCAATACCATTCTAATATTGCTCATTACCGCTGTCAATTACATTGAATATAAAGACGGCTGCACACATATATACAAAAATTGGGATGCATCCAAGAAACAAAAAGCTATTATAAGTTTACAATGTGTCAACACTTTGATCAGATGGGCAAACTTGGGGCACTTTAACAAACAAACAAAAAAGTTACATGTGAAACAAGTTTAACCTCAAGAAAAGCCTCACAGGTGGATCTCATAAACACTGATGCAATTCGGACCAAGGCCCTTAATGTTATGGGGTAGAACACAAAGATCACAGTGCAACTCAATTGGGTATTGATTCCATACTTTAGTATGGAGGGCTGGTGGCAATCCATCTTATTTCCAGGCAACATGCTGCACGTTGATGAATGTGCACATCAGACATCCAGAAAAAGTAGCATAGACCAATGTTTCCCAACCCAGTCCTCGGAGACTCCCAGACAGTCCACATTTTTGCTCCCTCCAATGATCAGTTTAGGTAGCACTGGCATAAACATCACAGCAGCCCTGTTTTGATCTGAATCAAAGCGGTGGACATCCAGACTGTGTTAGCCAGCTCAAATGGCTTTCTATTAATATGGGTAGCACTTCTGTTGAGCACAATGCTGAACAATAACAAATCTACAGGTGCAAAAATTTGTGATGGCGGGGGGGAGGGGTAAGTCAAGTGACAACCATTGTTCATGTTGATTGGCTGCAGCTGAACTCCATTCAGTGTCTCTGCACTTTACTGTCTTTTGCTTTTATTTCAAAACCGACCACAGAGCTGGCCATCCAGACTCCAAAGTCCCCAGTGTTTGCATTTATTTTTTCTTCCTAGTTGAAACAACAATCTTGTGTCAATTTGTGGAAAATGGTTTCTTTTTGTCTGCCATTATAAGGAAATCCCCAATTGAAATTCAGGCCCATTCCTGATCCAACACCCTGTGTCATACAGACCAGATTTCCGAACAGTTCCTTATTAAAACAGGTTCTGCATTACGTTCAGAGCTATTGAATTAATATGCCAGCCAGCACACCACACTGTATACATACCCATAATGGAAGAAATGGCCGATTAACCATAACACATTTCACAAGCACATCTCCTTCCCACCAGCCTTGATTTTGCACTGAAATATCAAATAGTGCCAATACGTTTAATAGACATGCAATGGTCACAGGTCTCCCTGATTTGTCTTAAGAATAGCATTCCTTGCTTTTAACCCAAATAGCAAAGCAACTAGAATTCAAGTGCTCTCTTTCTGTCAGAATATGGCCTTTTAGGATATGCAGGTACGACTACTTGCAATTCCGGAACATTCGCAATTGCATTATAGGTTTTATGCACAGCAGGAGCTAGAAATGGAATACATTATTACATTATGCATTCATTTTTCTCCAGCATGCCCTTGCACAAAAGATTCAGAAGATGCAGCCAAGAGTTAGTCTATACATCTGTGCCAAACTTCATTGGAACCTTTGTCTGCCTTGTAAGTCCACGGCCCTGTCTGTGATGTTAGTTCCTCTTGTCTCTGGCAAGGACCGTCTGTCGAGCCACAGTGGTTTTAAATGGCACTTGATTTGGATAGCATTGTTGTCCGACCAGTTGCAGAATGCACTTGAAATGCATACTTATGTTGTAAGGATGATCCTTGGCTACAATGACAAGCTGAAACACAGCGAGATGCCCAGCTGGACCTTTTATAGTCAGGTGACAAGCAACTGAACGAGTGCAACTGATGGCATTAGTTTGGCAAAAGACTAAAACTCCTCAGAAAGGAACTGATGGCCATTATCAGTAACCAAATATTCAGGCAATCCAGCCCGGGCAACCAACGCATGCAAGATGTCCGCTGTTTTTGCAGATGTCCTGGCTAGGAGCACAGTGCTTTGGGCCATGTGAAGCGGGCATCAACCAGAAATAAGACCATTTTTATTCACAATGGGTCTGGCATAATGTGCTGCCAGAGGCTTGGGGGGCACTCCCACGGGTGAAGAAGAGCAGGCAGTGGTAGCTCCTGTGTGACAGTTGCTTCAGTTGGGATGAAAAAGAGAAGCGTGTGACATGGGAAAGGAGGAAGAATGAGGTGGGTTTTTCCATTTGTAGCTTCCGAGAAAGAGATAGGAATAGGGTTAACACAAAAACGACGGGAACATGAAACCAAGGGAGATACACAAGTAAGGGGAAAGGACTAAACTCCTACTTGGTTGCAGGAACTGGGGTCTTGGTAGGTTTACTGGCAAGTTTATGAAACATCTCTTGTACTAAGACAACAAGGAGCAGGTGGATTTGATTGGGCACTATGCCAGTCATCTGACTCTGCTGCCATCCTGAGTTAGCCATGCCTCTCCTCCCACATCTGCTGACAGCCACAGTATGCCCTGTATGTCTTCAATCTGGTGATCAATTACAAGACACTGGGTCGTCATCGTTCTTTATCAAATAGAGCACAGTTTTTCTTAGCTGCAGTTAAAGCTGTTGATGTAAAGCTGATTATGATTGGTTCATTTCTCCATCAGCCGTTTTATGGGACAGCCTGGATCGGCGAGGCATCATAGGAGAGCCTCACAGGCAAGCTGGGGCAAAGTGAGTGAGTACTTTGTCAGATGTGACTAATGACTCCCTCTTCAAAAGTACGATCTCACTCCATGCACCAGTTTCGCTGTCCTTGTTACGAGAAATGTGTTGAGCGAGATTAAGGCCTGAGAAACTTAGGAGGGATTTATGGCAATCGTTGACTATTGGGCGACATTCATGCGGCAGTTTTGGTGTACTCTGCGATCATCATTCTTAGCTCAAATAAATTTGCTTTTGTGCTTGTGCGCACTCTATTCAAATCTGTGGGCTTGTGAAATGCTTATTGTCATCAGCGTCAGTGACAATTATGTCATTATGGCTTGACCATGCTAGTGTATTTCTGTGACTGACAGCATATTTTTGTAACTGAAAAATTACCCACATATTCTTGGGAAATCCACTACTTCCAAAATAAGCAGTGTGACATCAGTCCTGGATGTTCGCTTTCTGGCTCTTAATAAAGCAGCAGTGGTCATGATGAAGTCTATCCATAGGTCAAGGGGATTGTTACTTTCAAGTCTCCACATATGTGGCCCGAGCCTTTTTTCATTCATGTCACACCTGTTCTCCTATATTCCTAAATATCAGATGAAGGTTTTTTGTGACTCCCTATATCTTCAAAGGGGCATCTTTCAACTGTGATTTCCTTGTTTTGGATGTCCTTCTTTTCTATCATGAAAGATATTTTGCCAGTTAATATAAATGTGCTTTGGTCATTCACACCACATACTAAAGGGAACCTTCTTTATATAATATAACTTCCGTGTTACGCTTGACTTTTAGCACAAGTTTACATACCCAAGTAGCTCTCTCACCTGTGTTTTTGAAGTCTCCTCTTAGAGGTAGGCATCAGATACAATGAGGGAAAAATGACGACTCCCTGACAAGCCAGATCCAATGTCTAACTCAATTGTCAGTGAAACTCCCACAACCTCAGAGGTAATTATTCACCTTCCAGCCACTCTGAAAGAGGAAAGTTCACAGCGAGCCAACCAGGAACCGGAGGGGGGGGGGGGGTCTTCGTTTCTTTGACCTGGCATGGATTTTTGTTCTTCTTCTTAGCTCCATTTGGGAGCTGAACACGGAGCTTTGTTCTTCACAGCTCTGAACGTGTCCTTGCTCCTGACGCCGTTTGCACTCTCTCTGTCAACTAGCGACCACCTGTGGTGCGGGAACCAGCCGTGGTGCAGGAACCAGCCGTGGTGCCTCCTCCTTACCCCGACCTTGTTTTTCAAATGTTTCAAACGATGGAGCCCCTGTGTGATTTTTGATGCAATGCATCTTTCTCGGCATTTCCCACTGAACCATTGGTCTTATCCGCACATTTCTATCACATAAGCTAACATAAGGTATAATGGCTCAGCACTATAGCCTCACAAGTCTGCAGTTATAGGATCTGTATACCTATAGCTTGCCCATAACTGTGTGCATGTCCTGCGATGGTCTAGCATTCCGTTTAGGATACCCTACTTACATCGTGCTTCCCCAAACAGGCTCCAGGATCACCTCACCATTAACGCAGCAGCTGAATCTCTATTTTTATCATTTTTCTTCAAATTAGCATTTTCGACATATTGACATATTAACTTTACTACTCTCACTTTCACCTGTAAAGAACTTTGCGCAAAGATGTAAAGATGTCACAGGATTTGAACCAGCAACCATCCAGTTGCTGGAACAGATCCTTAGGCTCAGAGCCACCACTCCGTCCTGAACAATAGGAAAGAACATTTAAAACACGAGTAAACCATGGAAATAATTTTTAAAATGCGGTGTAATTATTAATTTTGTTTTATTAAACTAAAGTCATTTACGATACTGATGGAAATTTGTGATTTGGTGATTATATAACTGCTCAGATTGTGGTGAAGAAATTTCCTCTTCTCAGAAGGTTATAGGTTAAGTCTCAGTTTCATAAGTACTGAATAGCTATAGTACATATCGAGCTATATAAAGAAGAAAAACAGTATGGTCCAAATTGCAGCATCCTGCTAAAAAATGGATAATTGACATATGCACCCATGCATGTCTGAATGCACATTCACTGAATATTCCAAATAGTCTTTGTTGCCTCGCCTCCTTTCTGACCCCACTACATACAAATACTTCGACAGAAATGCGTGAAGAAAGAGCATGTAGCAGGCTTACGCAGCTCCCTGGGGACGCACTATTTACTCTACAGTCATTTTAATGACTTTGTTCACTTTGCTGCACATTTACTGTCACGAATCTCCATCTCCTTCAAAAGGAGCAGACAGTTTCTCCCGCAGGAACACTCTGCGCATTCATCCATTTTGTCTTCAAATCTGGGCAAAGTGTAAACAAGGGACAATGGAAAAATGCTCCTCGTCCAGGCCAGCCGGCAAGGAAGCCAGGATACTTAAAGGCCGAGGACTTCCTGAAAGTTAAGGCGTAACATCGGGACAAAGCTAATCGGAAGCCATGAGTTTGAGGGAGTTAGGGAGGCAATGACTGCATGCCCAACCATAGGCCAGGCATGACGGTCTTCTGGTGTCTGGGTAAGATGTATGGATCAGCAATGCAGTATTTTTGTTGCATAAACGTATGCAGCGCATGTCTGTTCCATTCCCTTAGAAGAAGAGAACGTCATTATACCTCACTCTCCCATACAGGGCCACATTTTGTGGAGGACAAGCCGCACATTAATTGGCCTGAATACTGGAAAGTAATAGCGTATATATCTGACTAATTACCGCGGGCTGTGCAACTGTAAGATTAATATGTGATTCTTCATATAATTAAAAGCAATCTGGAACGTCCTTCTCTCTTATTCCATTGTAACCCTCTTTCATTAAGCAACCTGTTTGTTGAAGTTTGGTCTGTGTGGCCTGTTGGCTGTGAATCAGGACAGGATATTGGTGGAGGTACAGTACTGTGCAAAAGTCTTTGGCAGGCAAAGAAAATGATGTTTAGATTATCCTCATATTGGTGGAAAACTACATTATGTCTGTCAAAGTGTGTCAGCTTAGCCATTTCAGAACCTCTGCTAAAATCATCCTAGTATTTGCAGCGACCGTTCACTGCAGCCGTGTATTTTTTGACTTGGCCACTAGCACACCTCATTGACAGCTAGTCAATCTCTCACTGACTTTTTAAACCAATATATTTAATTATTTAAGTGAGCCGTTGGTGAAATTAAACAAAATCATGGAACAGCTGAGGTGCCCCTGAGGAGAAGTTTGGAAACTTAAGCGGTGTTCATCTAGCCATCCAACTGGATATCAGTAACTTTTTAGAAAACAGAAGAAATTATTACTAGTTTTTATTGTGTTACTCTTAATTTGCACACATTCCAATGTTAAATTGTGTTTTTTGTTTGAAGCCAAAGTACACTTGCTGCTCTGATAAACAGCTTTAAACATTTCTTTGGACTGCCTAAGACTTTTGCACAGTACTGTATAAAGGTTGCAGAATTCAGCAACAGACTGAGAAGGCACATCAGCCAATAAGTGCAGACTCTCTTAAGGAATGTCCCACGGTATAAATAATTAAACTGTGTAAAGTGAACAGACAGTACAAAATAAGACATGTGATGCCACCCAGTCAGCGTTACACCAAGGTTCAACCGACCACAGCTGGTGAGATTTAGATCGGACCAGCGATCACATTGACCAGGGTGGATTCTGTTTTCCGTCCATTTCACTCATTTAGATTGTGGTCTTATCTGGAGTAAATTACGCGGCCAGTGGGTCGAAGCGTTACCCAGTACTGTCGAAAACCGCAGCACTGAAATATGGGAGTGGCTGCTGTATTAATCAAAAAGCTCTTTAGGTTAATAGGACTAGAAGCAAATGGCATATATGTCCCTCAGGAGGAAACGGCTGGAGGAGTGAAACCATACCAGCAGGAGATGAGGTACTTAAAATTAAGCATATGGATACAGCCTAATATGGAGTGATTAATTACCCAGGATGCAGTGGTGGAGCCTCCTCTCTCGATTATACCATGGTCAACTTATTCTTAATGTTTACGTGATTAATATTTCAAGCCCAGATTATGATGAGGAAATATTGCACTATTTTCTAGTTTTGAAGATTTCTTTATGCAGCATTATACTTAACAATTGTACTTCAAGCCAAGTTCTCCATTCCAGGTTTCCTCAGCCTCTGGAGACTTGAACCAGCAGATCTAGCCCCTTTACTCTACGAGAACTCCTGCTGGTTAAGAAGCCACCTGGATTTTGCAGCTTGCATTTAATGTGACCACCAAATATGAGTTGTTAGGCAAACATTGTTGTCTTAGCAAAAAAAATATATATATTATTAATAATAATAATTGGGGCGGCATGGTGGTGCAGTGGTTAGCACTGTTGCCTCACACCTCTGGGACCCCGGGTCACATGTGTGTGGAGTTTGCATGTTCTCCCCATGTCGTCGTGGGGTTTCCTCCAGGTACTCCGGTTTCCCCCCACAGTCCAAAGACATGCAGAGGCTAATTGGAGTTAAATTGCCCGTAGGAATGCATGTGTGTGTGAATGGTGTGTGAGTGTGCCCTGTGATGGGCTGGCCCCCCATCCTGGATTGTTTCCTGCCTCGTGCCCATTGATTCCGGGATAGGCTCTGGACCCACCGCGACCCAGTAGGATAAGCGGTTTGGAAAATGGATGGATGGATGGATACTACTACTACTACTACTAATAATAATAATAATAATAATAATGTAGCTAGTTACATTTTTTTTTAACTGTTCATTAATATGACGTATAGCCCCACTTGGAAAAACATTTTCTGTTATTTCTAATGAAATACTGCAGAGAGCTTTTATCCTCACAGACATGCAATTTAATGGGAAACCGTGTTGTTTTCAGGAGGGAATGGAAGAAAGCTCAGATCACCGCCCAGCGTATGTCTGCTTTCAGCCGTTACCAAACTGGTAACACTCAGGTAACACAGGTAACACTCAAAGGATCCACATTTCAGACGGTCCACCAAACAGACCTGTCGCCCGGGAGGTCTGAGACCACCCAAGCTATGACCATGCATTTTTAAAACTTGCAGGGTGCCCCAAAACTGCAGAGCTGCAGCTCCACAGAGGGCTGCATCTCCAAAGAGCACAGTACAGGTAGCGGTGTTGGTTCTACCTAAACCTGCATACTGAATGTGAATTTTTTATTTTTTTGGCTCTCTTGCCTCATTAAAGGCTTGGACGATTTAATCCCTGACTTAATCCTCACATGTTTAGACACAGGAGATGAAGAATGCCAGCTAGCTGCTTATCCGAATGGCACAGTACCTTCCTACTTGCTATCACATTCACGTCTCCGTAAATAAGCGCTAAATAAAGGAATCGCACGTAAATGCATTCTGACATGGTCATATAGCGTATGTCTTTATTAAGTGACTCACTGTTAAAATAATTACCGGCATGGCTATGACAGGAAATCATTTGCAAGTAATACTAGTCTCTCTCGGGAAATCTTAGTTACTATGGTAACCATGCTACTTAAACCCCTGATTGACAAAAGTTTCTCCCGATGGAATTATATAATGGTGACTTTTAAAAGCGATGTTGTAGGCATCGATTGACTCCTTATGACCAACAATAAATGTCAGGAAAAAAAGAGCAAGTCCAAAAGAGAAGAAAGAGCGACCAGCAGCTCCCTCGTCGTCATGGTGGTCCTAAGTACCTGTTCCTGACCCTCATCCAGCTCTCGAGATGAAGCGATCGGAGTGACTCGCACAAAGCTCAATGCTGCAGTTACAACCCTCTGCTGAATCCACAGCAACAGCTAAAATGTCACAATCCCACCAGTTCTTGGAGAGGAGTTCAGGGGGCTTACCCTCATGGACGCGAGACTTAAAATGTCGGAATTCAATAAACCGTAAATATCATCAAGTAAATGCCAGTAAATATTCGATCTGGTCCTAATCTAAGAGTACACACGAATGTGAGAGAATAGCTTTATGCATAAAAACACAGAAAGCAAGCTTCCTGCAGCAACTGGGAAGACTGGTAATATACTGGTAGCGAAGCAAAGGAAAAGCTTACTGAATGAGCGATGGGAATGACCGCCTTGTCTTTGCAGTTTGATGGGTTTCAGTCACAGTTACCCAGCGGAGTGCTGAAGCACCTGTCAGTGTTGGAAAGACTAACAAAATGGCTTCTCTAAAAGAACCCCTAGAGCGGGAGGCAATGTCTATTTATTGCTGAAAGACAGGCCTCTAAAAATTTCTCCTTTTCTTTCATTTGGCAACATACTTTCCCCTTGATAGCTGTTGGCAAACTTCCCCGGTTTAATCAGTACCCGCAGCCTGATGAGTTGTCCGCCATTTCTCTCCCCTCAGTTTTATCGCCTGGAATGCATTAGCGCAGGGGGAAGTGCTAATCATATCACCGGGGACTGTGGCGGCGTGGCGGATGGGTCAGGAGGCGGTCCGACTGCAAAGGGGCCATCGCTGCTCTGCGATAGCGAGACGGCGGGGGGTGTGTGGGTTCTGCTGAAGGAGCACAGACTGGTGCGGATCATTATCCCGATCAAGGCACACCTACTGGGCGCGTGACAAAGGCACTCATGTTGCATATGTCTCATGAGTGCCAGATACAGCAATTAGGATATGAAGCGAGCTATGGGACAGCCAGAGGCACGGTTTACGCAATGTGATTAGCACAGGTCAAAGGCATTCACACAGAAACAGACGCTATGGACCATCTTTGGATGGCAGGAGGAAGACGGAACAAGCAGAAGAAACCCACGTGACACGGCGGGAACACACAAACCCCCCACACACACACACATCCACGCAACAGAGGTGGGATTCAAATCCCCAAACCTGTAAGCATGAGACAACATCGCTATCCACTCAGTTAGCCTGCCGTCCTTCTTCCATCCATAATAATCTGTCTGTCAGGATCAGTCCCGGCCTTGTCGGGTTCGGCCCACGGTTTCCCTATTTGGCCAGCTGGTGTCGCTGGCCATCCCGTTGTTTTCTCTCTGTTTCCCAAGGTTCACCACCTGTCAGAGTCTCTACTGTTTCCTCCTGTTCCCTGGGCCCCCGCGTGGCTGAATGGGTCCAGTGCGCAGCTGAGAACCACGCATCCCTAACTGTTGTTGCACATTTTTGTTATTTGGTTCTTTTGTTACTATGTTCTTGTGTTCCTGTACTTTAGTAGTGGTCCTTGTTTTTATATCTTTGTTGCTGGTTAACCCTCCTTTTGTCTAGTTTTGTAGTTATGTCATGCATCACCTATGTTCCTTTTTTCTCCTGGAGTCCTTAGTGCTTGGTTATGACCCTCATCTGTTCCCAGTAGCTCCTAGTCCCCAGTGTTTGTTATTATAACAGCCCACACGTGTACCTTGCAGACGTCTATGTTCTCTGTGTTTGGATTTGTCTGCCTTTGCCTTGTTCCTCTCTCAGTCATTGAGTGTGTTTCTTGCTTGTGTTACCTGAACGTCTTTGCTGTTAGTCGTTCCTTCCTGTCTACCCTGTTTTTTTCAACGCATCTAATTCCTCTGCATTTCCTTGTGTACTAGTTCAAATCATTGTTAGTTCTTGATCTGCCTTCCTGCCTTTGTGTAGACCCTTCATGGTCCATTTTCTTTCATTTTCTTCTGATTTCACTACATAATAAAGTTCCCTTGTGCTTGTAAGCCGCAAGTGGATCGTTGTCCTCATAGAAATCATAGCCAATGCTATTTGCTGTAGGGCAACATAGATAAAGACCTGAAGACTAGAGGAAAAGAAAAAAAAAAAACCTATAAGTATACAAGGAAAAATGCAGAAAAGAAACAAACGTAATATCGGTTTCTGCTAGTTAAACCAACATGCTGTCAGGCAATTAGCGTTTACGAGGGGACATACAGCTGAAACTGTATGTTAGCCTTTGGTGTCGTGATCCGAGTGGGAGTAGCCTCATTACTAAACACTTTCTCAGAACTGTCGAGCTTCGGGATCCGTTTTACTACTTTAACATTTGAAGATCATCACAGACACATAAAGGCACGCAACCAAATGCCACGGTCATTAAGATTATTGAGACCCTTTGCTTTAATCTCACAGAGGAAGTGCTGTGCCAGTCCCACGGGAGGTATGTCTTAGATGAGGTAATCTAAGGAAATCAGCGCCTAGGTGAAGCCCGGCCCGGTATTCGACGGGCATGCTAACACCATGCGCATGCGTGGGAACCCCCCTCCTATTAGCAGCCCATGAAATACACCACGCTCCAATCTCAGGTACCGCAAGGTCACTTCCCGGCCATCAATCAATCACATCGGAGCATATTTAGTATTGCTGCCGCGATGCACTTTTTGCTGAATGTACAAAATGTGCGAGCGCGCATTTGCGTGTGAGCGCGTGTGTGTGCCAGGAGTCAGGGTGAGGGAGTGGTTTTGCCAACAGCTGCCATGCACACTTGTGGGAATGCGCAGTACATCATTTCCAGCCTTATTACTGGAAGCAATTTTTTTAGCTTAAACGTCAAGTTTGCTGTTCCTGCATATAAAAAATGGAGAGGAGAGGCAAAAGAAATCCAACCACCACAAGCGTGAATCTGTCTGTCTAGACGCTCGCACCCACCATCCCCCATGAGCTCAGGTAGGGAGTAATATCATTTTTCCACATCGAAACCACACCAATTTAATTAATCCCCCTGACCTCCCCATCTGCAAACATCAGCTGTCTGGTTCCGTCTATTCCCAGGTGGGTCTCCAGGTTTATTTATCATGTCCCCAAACTTCCACGCGGACGCGATGCATAACCGGCTGGGATTAGCTTGCTCACGTTCACAGAGATATCCCACATATCCTCGGATTTACAGGTGATCGCGAGCAGGCTGAGAGCCACTCTGGCTGTCCTGTGCTGACATGAAGTACTATTGAATTTGGCATGAGAAGGTAATGCAATCACTGTAACCTCCTCCAAACATCTGGACAGCTGTTAGAGCTTAATCACTCTGACAGTACATGTCATCCTGTCCTAAAAGGCATTGTATGTGCGGTTCAGAGCAATGGAAATGTCTAGAGCATTATCTATTATCAGGGGGGGTGGGTGATATTGACTGCAATAAAAGGCACAATTACCTTTGTGGTGGAAAATAATTAAAATGGCTAAATTTGCATCATAATAGGTTCATCCAGATCTGTCCCTGTGGTATTATCTTTTTTAAATGTTTGGAAAAAAAGATACATTTTTTGAGCACCAAATACTGGAAACAGCATACTAATTATGAAAAAGAGGTCTACAGATGGGTGTGAAATGAGCTAGGGGTGGGGTGGTGGGGCAGCTTTCCTTTGTGGGAATCAGGCGACCATTAATATCTGTATTGATTTCTTCCTCACAACTAGTGTGATATTATATGTGTATATATGTGTGTGTGTGTGTTTGTGTGTGTTTATGTATGTATATTCAATTAAATTTATTTTAATTTAGTGCCTTTCACAACCAAGTCACCCCTAGGGGCCCATGGGTGCTTTGTGATACATTGTAACATCAGAGTAATACAACAGAATAACACAAGAACAACAAGAGTAAGAAAAGACACGATATACATCACAAGTGTCATCCCTCATTGTTCCTTAAGTAAATCACAAAGAATTTATTTATTTATAGTTTCTCTAAAAGCAATACCTACATTTTTGAATTTACCTTTCCGTCTCATTGGCCCCTTTCCTTGTCTGTTCCCTGTCGATTTCCCATCTGCTCCCTGTCTACCTCCCAAAAGGAAAAAAAACCTCCCAAATAAATATGCGGAGCCTTTGACTCCCCATCTCAGGTGATGCTGTGCACCATCCCGTCCCAGTACTTTCCCGGACTGGCCTTTTTAAAAAGCACTTATTAACAGTCCAATCAAAAACTCCTTGAGGGTAGGTTCATCTTAATAGAATAATCAGGTATATCGAGGGTATGATGAGGCAGCTAGGATGAATTAAGGCCACTTTAAAACTGTGGACTTAAACATGGCGAAACACTATGGCTGCCGAATCACAATTTCACAATTTCCGGGCTGCAGTGAGTGTAGGGCCTATCACAGGAAATGCAGAAGCAGTCTGGGTAGGATTCCAGTCCATCACAGGACACAAACACCAAGTAGTAAATTCTGAAACACCAAACGACATAACTACATCTTTCTATGGGGGTAACCCTTAGTATCTCAGAGAGTACAACTGAGTCAGAGCATGCAAATGTCAGATACAATGCGGGGACTAAGTCTGAGCTCCCAACCCGAGCGTGATACGATAACGATTTTTTTGTGTACAAGCGTTTACGTTACGATTAAGGTATGGAAACATTTGTGTCCACTGTTCCTGATATTCAAAGAATGTTATTCCACTATTACAACTAAGGGTAATAATGTATAAACAACTGTAGCGAGTAACACTGTCACTTTCAGGTGTAAAGGTCATAGGTTTGAGGCTGGGTGGCATGTTTGCAGTATATACAGCACTTTTATAAAATAATATTTTATTATAAAATAATATTTTTCAAGAGTAATTGCTTTGAAAGGAGGTCCAGGTATTAATTTTATGGTGCTGACATTGACAGATCTTTGTTAAAATGTAAACGTGGAAGTAAACACTCCATTAATGTTACAGTAAGACTGTTCTCTGCCAGCCCAGAGAAGACTGTCACATAACATTGGCTAAAGTTTTGGGAGCGTTCCCGGTTAGCTGGGAAGCAGCCATGCCGAACCACAATTATAACTAAGAAGTGCCTCAAACCAGGAAGACAATGCATTAGTGAAAGAGGCGTTAAATGTCTCACTTCACGCAAATATTCCGATGCGACTGACAGCTGCTGGTTTGTTTGGCACTAGAAGCTTGAAGGTGTCAGACGACTAGACGACATTTTCGCAATCTAAAAGCTCACAGCTTACGGTTTGCACAACAAAGGTTCTGACAATAATTAGCACCAGTACCTCAGAGATAAAACATTATGTTTAGTTCTTCTAGGGAAGAGTTTTCTGGTCAGTTATCACATCCAAAGGACATTAGGGCATCCCTAAAGAGTGTTGTTTCTATTGTTGCAAAATTTGGTCAAAACTTTAAGTAAAGTTTTCAATTCCATGGCATTCAGAAGTAAAGGAGTGCAGGTAGACTGGTACTAAAGTTGCAGAAAATACTTATTGAGGGATGGAGGAAGGGTGAGAATGTCCCAGGGTGGGGAGCAGTCATGTGACAGGCCCTTTGTTCACCTACAGCCTTTTTTAGTGATACTAACAGTCCGACTCTGGCACCTTCCAGGCGCCCCCACATTCCTGAAGTCGAAATAGCCGTTCTTTGTGCCCCCAAAGCTCTAAACCCCCGTTTGCCTCATCCATATGCGAGTTATGCATTTATTCACGATGTGAGTGAAACATAAAATGCTTTTAGGCTTTGATAAACGTATTCATTTTCACATTTTCACATAAACTTTAACAACATTAGCATCTTAGTTGGAAGCACATAACTGAACGGTTCCAACTATATAAGTTGGTATCTGGAGCTTTCGGGAAACATATCCCAATGCAGCATTGTGATATAAAAGCACTATCTATAAACAGGGCTTTTCAAATTAAGGAACAACCTTGACTTCTGTTCGTTTAGTAGCCTCTATAATACAAGTAATTATATATTATGGTTCACTGCATGCCAGGCCTGCACGGCACTCCCATTCGTCCCATTCTTGCCCTCTGGGAAATCCCCCCCCCTCCCCCCCGCAGCACTGTTGGATCTGCACGGCACTCAAAACCACAACGGCCCCCGAACGGCTTTTTTTTTACTGACCCTCCCTGAAAAACGGATGAGATGTGACCCATGGTTGTACTTACGGGGCGTGCGGGCGGCCCTTAGACAAAGCACAGGTTTGCCGCGTGGACGGCACCTGCACATCAGTTGGGGGGTGGCAAGAATTCCCCAGCAAAAAACAGCGTCTCGCGACAGTGTACCAAGGGGGGTGGGGGGCTCTACGGAGCTTGCATAAAGCCCATGGAAAACCTCCATGAAGACCCCTAATAGACCAAAATGGAACACGGAGTACAGAACTGAAGGAGGGAGATTTCTATACGCGTGGCTGGTAGCGCATAGTTAGGAGCACCATAAAAGGAAAATGAAGACAAACATGCAAATGAGCACAAACAAGTTAGTTTCCTCAGCACGATAAGAAAATATATTCATAAGCATAATACCTTGACTTAAAAATTTATACCTAAATTACTGATACTACTTTTCAATTTGAATGTAAATAATGAACTGAGGAACACTTGTAAATTGTGCCACGTGTAATTCACGGCTCACTACGCAACGGAAGGCCCGGTGCCCAAAGCAGAGAGTGCCAAGACTACAGGCAGTATTTTTTCCACTATTTTATTACTTTAAATGTTATAAGAGTTATGAGTCACAAGCTTTCTTTGTCAAAAGAAAACCAGGCTACATAAGTTCTGTTTCAGTACAGTGTAAATCTTTACTGTAAATCTTTATTACGCTGATGCATAATCATGATGGTGAAATATCAAAATGGATGGTGCTCGACTGGTCCTGGTGCTGTAACCCTGGTGGCACTGCTGGGAAGGAACTGAAACCGCGAAAAGACAGATTAGATATTTAAAACAAAGTTTCTCTGATTAAATTCAGGAAAGCAGGGCTCGTTACTCAAACTCATCTCAGCAGGATTCCGTGGTTTGTGTGTATTTAGTCTAAGCAATTTGGGAACTTTAATTTCCGAAGGCTCAGTTCAAACCCTGTTTGACATATATACTCTGGAAATGTAGCTGTTGAAAGTGCAGCCTGCTAGCTGTTGATTTTAAGTAGAAAAGCAGGCCTGACAGCAACAAAACACGGAGTCCCAGCCCCTGCAAAGGCCGGAGCAGCGCCCAGGGCGTTTTGCACTCTGTGTAAATGTCTGCTGGGGTTAGACTTACTTTCTGTTAACTTTGGTGGTTTTTCCACCCAGAACACAGCGCAGGCGGCCTCTGGGCCTTCAAACGCAAAAAGTTAACTTTCCTGATTTCAGTTGTTCTAGCTACTCTTTAATATCCACTTTGTTTGGTTTCCTGTTGTCTCATTACATTCACTGATCACATTCTAATTTAAATATCACTGCGTCTTACTCTTGGTGGCTGTATAAGCAGTTTATTTCAATATTTTAGTTCTATTTTTCCTTTCTGTGGTTTGCAGTAATTAAAACAGTGAATTCAGCTTTAATAAACAAAGCTTAATGTTGAGGCTGTTTACTTTTCATGTGGACAGAGTATTCCTACTGCCTTCCTAATTAATTTTCCAAGGCCTCCATTATCTTCCCACATCCCAGATTCTGTATTCTCTACATGCGAAAAAGCACATACTTGTACAGTCCTGCTAAAACGCATGACATCACACCACAAACCTTTTCTAACGCGATTAGTACGGAAGTCCAATACAACGCAGAATCGCATGTGCGATTCGGAGAGAAAGCACTAGCCAACTACAATGGTCTTAGTAAGAAACACTACTCGCACACAAACAGAGCCATCAAAGTGAATGATAATGATGTCTGACTCGTGAACAAATGGTACTTTTGAACCGGTTCTTTTCAGTGAGTTGGTCGAACTTGCTTTGAAATCTAAAAGAATCAAACTTTTTGTACATCCATACACTGCACAAGTCTTTCATTGTAAAAATCAAAGATATTTCACAAATGAAGACATAAAAACATATATAAACATTTGTTATTGTCCAGTGTTATCGCTGTTTTAATTTTTATGTCATTGCCGTTGTACAAAATTTTGGGAGTCGCTTCCCTTCAATCTACAGAACTGTATTTTGCCCATACGAGATGTTTATGATTATATAATAATATAATTTATTCATGTGTTATTTTTTATATATATTTAAAATGCATATAATTACATTATATGCCTCTGGTATCACTGTTTGTATTATTGAATTAATTTTGTTTACCATAAGATCCTGAATTTTGCAGTCTCCTCTAACCCTATTTTTCCCTTTGCAGATATGTATTTTAACATGCGATTTTAGTGAATGCAAGGTTTTTCAGGAACGTATTAACCATGTTGTAACAGGACTGACTGTAAATGAATAATATTTATTGCATCAGTACCTTTCTGCTCATGGCACGACTACACCAATGTCGTTTCCTTGAGGGCAAACGGTTATCTTAACTGTCAGGTAATTTGCGGCACTGAGCATCGTGAATCAACAGTGTCATATGCGTAAAGATTTTCAAATTCAATTTACAATTCAAATGTTTAATTAATCCTGACCTTGGCCTGCAATTAAACATCCTGGCACCGGATAGACAAAGACTCCGTTTTATTGCCACCCTAACACCAAATTGACAGAACAATACTTCTAGGAACTGTCACAGCAGGACAGATCCAGAAAGCACAGGAAAGTGAGACCACTGTTACTTCAGGTCATCTGTCTGAAAGCTAAATGAATACTCACATAAAATAGGATAATTATTTAATATACAATTTTACGTAAACAAGGACCCCTGATAAGTGCCAGGCACCCTGAATCTGCCAGGGTACCTATGCCCCACTGATGGGCCTGTAAAATAACAACAGATAATAGCTGCCTATTATCGTGGAAGGAAAAGCACATATTTACTTGCACTGGAAATAAAGACTCCAACTAGGTCTCATAACATCAATATTTTCAGTTATGCTGGTTAGAATTGACGATGCAGGATTTTACTTTGTTATATTACTGGTTGCTCTATTACTTTGTAACACAGAAATCCTAGCTTGTGTGGCCTCCTGTAGCAGTAATGGAAATTAGGAAACTACCCTCTCCTCACTTACTATTGAAACAAGGCAAGGTGCTATTCAATGCACTTGAGGAAACAAAAAAATTTGCAATCAGGCTGCCACCAGGTAGGATGATCAAGGAACCGGGCTGTTCATCACCATCTTCTGCTTCCTGCCTCTTTGTCTCACGATTCCTGCCTGGCTGTGATCAAACATGGTCAATTGTCTTAGAGTGTGTAAAAAGGCTGTTGTAAAAAGGCATGCACAAGATTGGAGGACGAGGCTGAGAAGGCTGCAGGTAAGAGCATCTACTGCACCAGAGAACATCACCTGGAAACAAACTCCTTTCTCCCAAACAGAGAGCCTCTGATCCAGTTCATTGCTTTAAGGGTGAAAGAACAGAATCTAACAGTAATCTGTCATTTTTCCACCCATCCCCTGGTTAGAGCAACAGTCAGGACCTGGGATGTGGCTTTAAAGAAGAATATCAGGGTATAAGCACCAAGGAAGCTGACATATCTCTGGGCACAGAGGGATCTAGGAAAAGGCCAGGGTGACTTTCTGTAGGCTCCACTGCAGGATAGACCGGTGTATGAATTAATAGGACAAACTCTACTGCCATGTTAGCCTACAGACTCCCTAAAGAGGGCCTGCTAGCGTGGAAGAGTGCTAATTAACTAGGTACTATACTAAAAGCCACGGAGAATTGGTTGTGCAATTATGTGCAAAAATGTAGAAATATGGTATGGATGGATGGATAGATACATTACAGTTAACGGTACCATTTCTAGAAATAAGTACCATGTGATAATTAATATTGCAGGTATTCGTATTTTATAGATCGTAGGTATAATCTATGAACACTTTTCACCCTCATAATTAAAATTAAATTTCAGTCGCGTCATACTGTAATGGTATCTTTCCCTGTTCACAAAACGAACCAATCAATTTCAATCTGTTTGTTGCTGCCACAAAATTGGCTTCAAACCGAAGAGAATTAAGATAACATATAGAGAGTATAAATTACAGTAACTGGATTTAGGTATGTCACAATGGCTGCTGATGTACTGTTCCTCGTGGTGCTGTGTAATTAAATTGCTTACCTTTAATGTGGGCTCAAGTCTCAAGTCGATGATGATGCACAGAAAATCGAGACGTGTCTCTACATTTTCCACGTTTTAAGTCCACGACAAATTAAAAGATTAACTAATAAACACTTAACGTTGAATGAAGTGGCATTGAAATATTATCATGATGCACAGATCACTAAACAAGTACAGCAAAATGCTATTTAAGTAGCTGTCAATTTAATATGTTTACCGGAAACCGCAGCTGGTATTGTTAAAGTAGGTTTTTATGACTATAGCTGATCATTGGCTGTAAACAACTCACAATTAAACAGTTTTTGAGATGACAGGATGGCACTCGATAGCTGGGAGTGGTGCGGGTGCTCAGACATTTTAATGATCAAGCTTTGGCACTGGACTTTGAAACAGGCCACAGACTAATGGATTATTGAACTTGAAGTTGGAGAATTCATTGATTCGGACCTAAAGGAGCGCCTTCCACACTTCTTAAGCACCGAATAGCTGGATGAGCAACAAAAAGGACACACTTCATTATTGGCAGAATGCGCTTTTTACGTCCTTCTGAGACAAGAAGTTAGATTCTGTATATTACACAGGTAATACAGTCAAGCAAAGGGACAGCGGTTCCATTTCCTCGTTCCCTCCCGTGGGTCCTCTGCCAGTCGCTCTCATTTGCTATGAAGTTTAAGACACTGAAACAGCAACGGCTCCAGAAAAACAAGTCGAGTTAAAGTTTTGTGTGTAAACACTGAGACGGCTGTTTATCCAAAGCGTGCCTATAGCGGTATAACAGCAATTTTCTACAACCTGCTCTGGAACAGAGAGGAACCGCAGCTGAACAGAAAACAAAACACATTATGGCACAAGCTTCTGCTTTGTGCTTTTCTAATTAATCCTTAATTAATCATGAAGAAGAATTGGAAAGGAGAAGGTTGTGTTGGCATTTACGCTGATAATATCCACACAGTCGTGGGGCAGAGACAGTGGCAGGCAGACAGGATGACAGCATTTATAATGTAAGCAAGTTTTTTTTTTTTTTACAGTCTTAAATTACAGAAACTTTCTGTTTATCACACATCCCATACCTCTTGGGACAGACGGGGAAAGACGTGTGACCCGACAATCATCATTTAGCAAATGAGGAAGCTGAATGCTAACCAGATATTCTAATTAATATTCTGAAATTAATGGAAACGCTACAGAGAGACACACAATGAGAACTTCCTGGAAGCCGAGGCAACACTGCAATGAACAGTTAATAATGCAGTCTGGCTCCAAAGCACAGCTTGGTTAATTAGGCGGGGGAGAGTATCTGACCATCTTAGACAGTCAGCTTTTCATTATAGCAAGACCTTACTTACAAACCAAGAACTTGGAGGATTATGAGATGATTTTTAATTCTTTTTTTTTTTTTTTTTTTCGGACCTTCGAGAAAAAGGTTATGCAACGGCCATGCCTCACCTGGACTTCATCACTGGGCTCACAAAGACCAATAAGAGCTTTAATTTCAGGGTTGAAAGCGAAACAAAGCAAAATAAGCATCAAAACAGCCTTCGTCACGGAAGGTTTTGATGCTGTCTGCCAGCGTTCCTCTGAGGGTGTATGTGTCAGCCCCCGACTGACCCCACGCCACTCACCGGCAGGACAGATGAACTGTAATCACAGCATCACACAGCACATCTGCAGAGACAAACAGGTGCATCCTAATCACCTGATCACAGTTTGGTTTCCCGACACCCATTGGGATCTTGTGAGACCCACCGTACAGCCAGGGAATTATGGGAAGGTGCACAGAAAAGAAGTCTGATTGGATTAGGCTGGATGCGACGTTCCATACACAAAGGAGCCTCGGAAATCGATTGTAAATCATTTCAGAATTTAATGGTGAGTAAATACAGTATGTACAGTAAGCAGAATCACCGTCTATACATGTTAAAACCGGCCATTCTGGCATTAAAAACGATTTAACAATATTGTTGTGCAAAGACTTGAAACATTGTACTAAGCATAAATATTTTTATTTGATTAGTTTAATCAGTTTTCTTGTTTTAATCTGGAAAATAAATGAAAGCCGAGAATAAAAATGCTGTATATCTGCTACCCTAACACAGATAATGCTTCTTCAGAGAGCCATACTAGAGTTTTTTCCTTTGACATTTATCTTGTCAGCTTTTTTTTTTTTTTTTTTTTATTAAATGTGCTGGATGAGTAGCACTTTGCAGACTGTGTGCAAGCTGTTTGTACTGAAGGGAACCAGCTTCCTGACAGGACGGCTAAAAGACTTTTAATGCACGTACACTGGGCTCGACGCGGGGCACGGGGGGGAGGATGGAGCTACGGTCCCTGGAGCATTGGGCACCGTACTCACCCGAATTATTCAGCATCCACTGCCATGCGAAAAAGTAAAATAAAAGAAAAATTCTACTGAGATGTAGAATCACTTGAGAGATTCCAGACAGAAATGCCCATGGGTGACTGCTCTATTACCATGCGCCCGCTGTCCGCTGGCCAGCACCTAAGGGGGAGGTCTGGGCTGCAGGGAAAAGGCCGCAGTATTACCTTGCTAGTACAGTGCACCCTCAGTGCCCTCGCTGGCCAGAGGGTCACCTGGATACCTTTGCCCAAACCGACCAAGCTTTCTCTGCCCATCCTGCCCAACAGCGCCCCCTTGGGACAAGTTAAGTCACGCCTCACTTTGACTGCGAAACAGGTGTACTTTGTATGTCGCGCGGCTGACAGTGGGAGAGGCTCATTAATCAGTACAAACCTGTCAAACGTGGCACATTCCACGTGTCACCGCAGCGACCGGCGTTAAATGAAGTCTGTGTTGTTCCCACCTCCCCCTGGTATTTAGTGAATGTATACCTACACGGTCCTTTTTTTTTTTTTTTTGAACAGATGAACACGCGCATGCCAGTGTCCGTATAATGCAGCATGCATTTTACATGAACTGTGTGCATGGCCGCCTCCAAAATGCCAATGAATGCAGCGTTAACCTTCAGCGCTCCAGTAAACATCCAATCAGACCCACCCTGGTCCCCATCCGGCGCTTAAACCTGTCCCCAAGTCCCCAAAAATAAACACAGATCAAACATCTGCAGGGCCTGTCGTCTCGCTCGGACACTCCAGCAGGGAGATGTCAAATAGGTGTAGCATGGAATAGAAGCTCCTAGAATGTGAGGGCACATTTCTGTAATACCGTTCCTGCATCTCTGCTGAAAGCCTGTGTGTTAGATATACCTGCAAGACACAATGTAGTGTGGATTAAAAGGATGATTATGATGATGATTGAGGTTGTTATGATGATGGTGATGATGATGGTGGTGGTGATGATGAGGGCTGCCTGGAAGCTGCAGACCATGCCTCTGCCTGGCTCTCATGCCATGGCGTCATAAATTCCACCTTACAAATGCATGGCCAGCGTTGTATAATTATTACCACCCGGAATTACATTTTCTGGATGACCTGCACTAACAATGTGCCCTTATGAGTGAAAAAACAATAAAGCTGCGAAGCAGCTTTAATAAAAATGACAGGCATCCAAGCGGAGAGGAGCAACCTGTATATAGCGACCTGCTTATTAATGCATCACGTTCACAAACAACGTGAAGACGCTGGGAAAGCCTGTGTGCAGACAGGATGTGTGAAGACTCAACTGCGGCCACCTTTGCAGCTTCCACATCTGCTGCGTTCCAAACCCGCATCCCCCAGCCTGGCATGCTGCCCCCCTCCATCCACTGCTCCCACCCGCTCCCCCCACCCCCCCGGATGCGGCAGATTGGGAACGGCACACCGGCGGAGGCAGCACACTCATCTGCCATTAGTTTCTTGTTATTTGCTATACCGCCCCCCCCCCTCGGCCTCCCCTGCCGAGGCCCCTGGGAGAACGAGATCGGCGATGACGGCGGGGGGGTAACCGTTTGCAGAGGGGGGATAGGGCTGATAAGAGGCAGACGTGAGCAAGTGCAGGCAGGGGAGGCAAACACAAACATTTGGGGGGGGGGGGGGTGGGCAGATACTAAGGTACCAGTTGTCTACTCAGGCAGAGCAAGAATTAGCCTCCTTCTGGCGATACCACGGACGCCACGGCCAGCTTCTCTCTCTGCCCGCCATGTAACGCATTTTTACACATCCTAAAACATACGGAGGCAAAGACGTGCGCTCTCAGGAACGCTGACCGCTGCAAGGAGATTTTTACAGCCGGTGCGGCGCAGGTGTGCGCCACGCTGTGGGTGTCTGCGCATCGGGGGCCATCTATAAATGCTCCCAGCTTCACGGATTTACTAAAAGGGGGGTGTCCCGGAATAGATCGGCTCTGGCATCAAAGGGGCCTCTTTGATTCCATATCCCGTCAATTTACAAAGCCTTCTGGGAAACCGTGGAGCTTCCTCGAGGCCACCTGGCCTTGCATATTGAATCGGAAGCCGCTTGCCGTCCCAGCGAATGTCACTCTTATTAATTCTCTGAGCTCAGAGACCCACCGTATAGGAGAAGAAGAGCTGAAAGA
This sequence comes from Brienomyrus brachyistius, assembly GCF_023856365.1. Classification (NCBI taxonomy): domain Eukaryota; kingdom Metazoa; phylum Chordata; class Actinopteri; order Osteoglossiformes; family Mormyridae; genus Brienomyrus; species Brienomyrus brachyistius. Next base: position 7,442,393 of record NC_064555.1, on the reverse strand, counting down.
TTATTGAGAAGTCAGGCTTGGTCATGCCTCATAATACACATGCTGAAAATCACTGCCCTGAAATCCTTTCCATGCAACATTTAATACATTTCAAAATTCCTTTTCTTTCGGAAACTTGCAATATCAATGTCTTCTTATAAATTCACTGTAATTCCCTCAGACACAGACACTTGGTGTATGTTCTTGCATAGCAAATGAATCAGAGGTGTATCATCTACCATCTTTGAAAGAGAATGTTTATAAGCAAGTTAGTGGGGCGACGAATAAAATCATAAAAATCGGTAACCAGCACTGAAACGGTAATCACACGCAATACAGAGAAGTGGTGAAAGAGAGAATGACCTTCACATAGACTAGCTCTGCTCTGAAGATCTTTTCCTTTTACTTCTCCATTTTAGCACCATTGCAGAAAATTACAGAGGTTTTTTTTTTTAAGTGCTTGGTATTAAAAAGAAAAAGTAACTTTGATATGAAGAAAGGGGTGTCACAGGAAAATATCATCCTGTGTTGTTTTTTATGCATATAGCACCTCAGAAATATCCACTACATTACCAAAGGCAATAGAGCTGAAGATATTAGCTACTGCGGAATTAACATACAGTGTGTGTGTGTGTGTGTGTGTATTGAACGTCCAGGATGACATCTGGGGGAGCTTTAACTAACGAAGGAATTGTGACATTAGTAGCAGGGGATGTCGGGATGCAGAAAAGGCACCAGAAGACATTTTGGCATGCTGTCCACAATGATGTTCCCGCCCAACTTTGTGTGTGCTGACCTGTCTGCAGCAAACTGCAGACCTCGTAACCGTAGCCTTTAGGATGCAAAGCGGATAAGTGAATAGCGTGTTCGTAAAAAAGGCTGGAGGCTGAGGCGCCGAGCCTCGCAGAATGACAGCATCTATTTGTGTGCACTAAACTCATTTGCCAAAACACGGAGACGTGCAAATGCACACATAAAAGCCCCTTGTGATCTTCAAGGAAGTTCTCGCCTGGGTTTGATTATAATTACCGGCAACATAGTTCGCTGACATGAGCTAGAAATCCGAAACACTGCTAGTTTTTTTTTCCATTTTTAAGCTTAATCCTATAACATCATAAACCTAAATATTTATGACAAATCGGATTGGAAATTGAAACAAACATGTAGGTGATGAAGGCATCTAGGCACAATGATAAGTAAATGACAAAAAGCATGACATTACGTGATAAAATAAATATTACGGCAGCATAATTCAATGACAGCTCTTCGTGTTAATTTTGCGGAACAAATTAATATACAAGAACAAACAGGCACGTACAGAGACATCTGTAATTATCGTAGCTTTTCCTCCGCTTTTGAACAAATAATTAAACAGCAGACCTTATGCGATACCAGTTATACTCTTTCAGATTAAGACCTCTTCAGATTCCGTGTTTGCTGAACACTTAAGTATATGTAAAATAGAAGCAATGTGCTAATGTTTATACGAAAGATGACCATCATTTTTAAGAATAAAATGCATTCTTCATTAATTGTGGCGTTACAGTTTGATCTTAGGCCACCGAGTAATAATAATCTAATGAAGGCAAATCAAAGAATAACCTAAACGTTGCATGCCTTGCATCTTTGTGGCATCCAAACCAAGAACTTGAGCCAAACGAGCTGAAACGAAAGACGGCGAATCAACAAGTCACACAATATCAGCAGAAATGACCAGATGGCATCTTACCTTCATAATAAATTTTGAATCCATGGGCGCTCACAGCGAAGTCGCTGGTGAGGCGCAGGGAGAAGACCGAGCCTGTGCTTGTCACCGGAGGGGGGATCTGGAACCCTGTTAACCTGGGGAGACAAAGGCGCATGTCACAACTCCGTCTCGCATGACACACTGCCTTCACACGCTAAGAAAACCATCCGTTTTCACACTGATCTGGCATCTGTACACAAAGACATGAACCCAAGCCTATGTAGCTCAATCAATGTCAGTCTGTTATTTCACGTCAATCCTCCATTATATCCATCGGTCTCCATTGCCCGATTATCCTGTATGGGCCCTTGCTAGACTGGAGCCTACGCTAGGAAGCTCAGGGCTGGAGACATGCTGGATGAGACACTCTGATCCATTACAACAAAATGTAATAAAATTGAAATTAATTAAAAACCGGCTATAAACTAATTACGCATTAAGAAGTATGACAATGCAAAACTACAACTCTATCTAGGGCATCAGTGTGTCAAGTCTGGGCCCAAAGCATCCAGATCTTCTGTCTCAGGAGGGTTCCCAGACATGTTTATGACTTGCTGTACAGCAGGGGAAATTAACCAGTAGAATTTTCTTTCATATTCTCCTCCTCACAAAGGCATTCCCACAAAGCAATAACTGAGATAAAGTACTCAGTAATTGTGCATTCAACCTTGACGCTTATAATGAGCGGTAACTCTGAGGCCGGTGATGTACTGCGGTTTCACTTCTTAAACGTGCACGCACGCAGCGTTTCTGAGCATGCATCTCCCTCATTTAAATGGAAGGCCCAACCATCTGTAGACTTTAGTTCATTTGCTGCAGTGATATATATTCTCAGCTAAACTCTCAGCAACAATTCCTTCCGATGAAGACAATCTGCATAATGAACAGGTAGTATAGATCTCCTGGAATATTTCTTAACACTTTCTGAATGTTATGTAAGTCTTGAGCATTATTCACCTGACGCTTTATAAAACTGCTACAGTATTGTGAAGTTCTTTTATTTAGGTTTTTACTTTGATACCATTATTTTATGCTTCATTTTTGTACTTGATAAGCAGTTTGAAGGATGAACTGATGGATGACTTCTCAATCACTTTAAAAACCGAACATCCTATTTCAGAATTATGCTTGCGCATTAATGCATGCATGCAAGTGCTTAGAAACAAAGGAGACAATCTTTTCAAAGTTAGTCTGCCATGTTTCATTAGATCTCATAATTGGTTTTTGGTTAAAAAAGCCTTTATCTCATCTGAGAAGGACTGTCTTTCTACCATAGCTGTTTACTCTGGAAGAGTAACATAAATATTAACAGCTTGCAGAATAAATGCCATCCCTTAGATGGCGCTGTAAGTGGAGCGTTTGGCAGAGTGCTAAAGAGGAAGGACAAGGGGGGCAGCATCCAAAGGCTTCCATGGCATGTCCCATTAAGTCGGCAGATATGATGACATGGTTTAACGCTCCCAAAATTTGGGTGTTGGCTACCCGCCTCCCCCTGCCCCAGCGGATGTCGGTGGGTGGAGGTTCTGGCAGCTCGGCCGGCAAGTGCTTTTTAGCGTGAGATGCGGCGCGTGTGTGCAATGGCAACGTTTTTCCAGCAGAAAACACCTCATGAGAATTATTCAAACTCAGCAGCTCAATGCCTTTCCCCTCAATTATTAAATACAAACTAAGTCGAAGCCAAAACTACTTTCCGAAGTCGATTTAGCTTGGGCTTTCTCTGCCCAGTGCGACTACCTGAAATGCAGTGTTATACACTTATTTCATGTATAAAATTTGTCAATGTTTAGAAAATTCCCTAGGGTATCAAATGGCTTTCTTCATAAAGTAATTAACCTTTATATGAAAGAACTTTTGAGAAGGGCTCTTCTGTGCATGTAAATATAATTTTACGGAGATAAAGACTAAAAGCTTTTTTTTTTTTTGTTTTCCCTTGTCAGATTTCCAGATGAAAGGCTTTGTATATAATGAGCAGGGAAACCTCCATAATGTTAATACAGCAGCCTAATACAGAAGCATGGAGAACGAAGATCTGAAGAGATGTACATGGTCGTAAGTCACTCGCGTGGTTATTTATTTATTTATCGTGTAGAGTCTGATGCCATCTGCATTGAAGATTCCCGAAATTCATGTCTACCCCTTACCAAGCAATGTAGAAAACAGTGACGTTTATTGATGACTCTAGCACCGATATGTGTGCATGTACATGTGAACATGTGATCATTCCACATCGTGGGGGTTAGGGGCGCAGGACCCACGCAATCGGGAAAAACCCCAGAAATTTTTTTTGCCCCCCCCGTGGCGAGCAAAGAGAAGTGAGAAGATACGACAAACGCGAGACACAAAGATCACTGTGAGACATCACGCGAGAGACTGCTGTGACCACCAGCACTGTACATCTATTTCATGCACGAATGAGTTACTAAACTTTTTGTATATCATCCGCTGGCCTTCACACATAGTCTTCACACATTCGTGAAACTCCCAAAAACTTCCCATTTAATTTTTTATGCCAACCCTGAGATATATTGAAACCACGACGGGGAAAGCCGTGATGCAGAAGGTTGACCATGTATAGCGTGTATATCATAAGGCCATTGTAAAAACACCGAATAGAGGCTTATGTTTTAAACTACTTTGACGGAAGTATTGAAACTACTTTGCCATATTGTAATGGAACCTACGAGACTTTACAACTAATACTTTTCAATGAAGGCCATTATAAGTTATATTGTCATTTGTTTCTTCATAAGTCCTTGATTAAATTAAAAGTAGGGGAGGGAAATACTAAAGACTAGTTACTATGATTGTTGCTCATTATTTGGCTTCCTTACAGGTTGGAAAAAGAAAACCTGTTATCATACTGATTAATTTACCATATGTTTCCAGTTACCTAGTAATTATAATCATAAAAGAGGGCCAATCAGCTTGATTTGTAAGGCTGTTCAACATAGATGTACCAATACCTTCCTAACAAGGTTTCTAATGGTTACACAATGTCACGGCCTTGGGGAATTTCTTGTGAACCTGTCACAAAATATACGTATATTAAAGTATGGAAGCCAAAAATATGTCGTTTAAAAACCTTCCAGACTGCAAAGGGAGCCTCTAAAGGGGATACAGTCTTTCCTCTGTCAGGTGTCTCCGAACATCCTTAATTCTGTTTAAATTCAGCAGGATAGTCTTAATGCTATTTAAAGGCGGTATGCACAGGGTGGGGAACGTCGTTTTTTTTTCTCACATTTTATTTTGGGTGTCACAGCAAAGGGCAGCCACTTTGCAGAGCCCTGGGAGCAGGGGGTTACAGGTCTTCCTTGAGGGCCATGGGACTGCGGCATGCGACTATTCAGGCAAAACCGGGCTCAAACCAGCGACCTTCTTGTTACAGGCCCAGAGGATTAGCCCACTGAGCAACACACTAAAGCCAATATTACACCTAGGATACTGGTATTAGAGCCTTAATGTATGCTGCCCAAAGACACGCTTCATCGTGCATCTTCACTATTGCTCACATCGCTAAATGAGATTCAGTCCAATAATTCCAATATATAAAAATTCCAGAACTATTTGGGTTCAGTAATTCACAACAAGGACGCTTCCCAAGCTTCCTCCTGGCACGCAAGTTTAAATGAGTGAATATTTACTTCATGGAGGAATTATATTACTCATTATTAAATTAAGCAACCTCGAGTTCAGCTGAGATCTGTGGGCACCTCACATCCTGAGGTTAGAGTTTGTATACAGACACTGAGCCTTTCTTTGCATGTATTTTCCCTTAAGGCCTACTCTGTTAGACCAAACAGTCACTCTGAGTCCCTATCTGACTCCCTCATGTGCTTACGGATGGCCAGTCCTCATGTGCCCCTTAAAGCCAACTTTGGATCTGAATAAATGCTTGCAGAACCAGATCAATAAGCCCACATATCCCACATAAACCCACTTTGGGGCGACACTGTTAATCTAGCATATGATTTGAAAACAGATGTGGCTTCATAAAACAAAGTTCTATACAAGAATCATCTGTCAATTTCAAAAGGGTCTCTTTGTGACAACACAAGTTGTACTATGAATCCAAGCTGCCTTGTGACATCAGGCATCTGTTTCGAGCAAATCCATGCACAACAGGAGATTCCTGCGCGGCGGAATGAGCAAACAGCACACACTCCAGTATTTTCACAGCTACATCCTACCGCTCCTGCCGAGGCTGCGAGGAATCTGCATCACGTTGTGTCCACTGGCTGGGGCAATGAAGGCAGCGGGAATTACGCCGTATGCCTGCAGAGGTAAACGCCATCTCCCAGTAAACCATCGGGGTCAGCGGAGCAGGCAGTGTGTGGCAGCCGTCAGCTCCACCTCTGGTCAGCACCGCAGCGCACTCAGAACGTGGAGGAAGTCATCAGGACGTAATCTATCAGCTCAGAGCGACTGATCCCGTCGAAATGAAGCCAGTCTTACCACCTTATCTTTCCTGTGTCTGTTTAAGCCTGGGCACATCCTGGCATTAAACAGTCAGCAAAGGCGGTAACGCAAGCCAGGACTTCAGTGAGCGTCGATGATACCTTAAAAATAATCGTTTAAAAAAATCAACAATGAGCCTACATAAACTATGAATAACATCACCATGAAATGGTCGCAGCGTACATAATATTTAAGTTCAAGCAACTTATATAAAAGATGAACACAGCTGACTCTATACTTCTGTTATACTCCCTCCGATTATGATTATGCAGCTGGAAAATATGCAAATGATCTCAACTGTACCTCCATGCTCACCTGGAGCCATTTAATAATGCTGTATAGATATACCTTCCATCTGGACTTAAATAATGGTGTCCAACTGGAAACTGCCCGGGTGTAGCTACAGTCTGCGAAACAAGCAAATTACTCACACGTGGATAGGATTTTATAGAATTAATGAATGGTTAAATATAGTCATGGTTACATGCCAAAAGCCAGACATTGAAGGACCTCCTGACATCTCAGGCGATCACAACAGTGTTATTTAAGCGTGAACAGTATGGAGTTTACGGTGCCTGGGGGGGTCAGGAAGCGTTTTTTTTAAACCGCTCTGCAAATTGAAACAAATACATTTCCTGCCTTTGCCCTTAGCAAAAACAGCCGAAACAAAGGCGTTGCTCCTCGTCAGTGGAGCGCCGGGCCGGAACAGCTTAGACAGCAAGAATCTCCGCGCCGCACTGGGGTCGCCTTTGCCCTTTCAGAGCCTCGGACACCTTCTCACACGAGTACGTGCTTCCGCTGTACCGACACGGGTGCCCCAGCTAGAGTTCCTTTCATCATTAAACGCGTAATTTAAAGAGAAAGGGATCTGCACTCTCCGCAGGGCTATCCGAACGCCTCGCTATCGGAGCCAGGCAATCTGGTGCGTATCAGAAGCAACCTGACATCCAGAGGCCAAGGCAAGGTGGCTTTGTATTACGAATGCAAGGGCTCGTTTGGGCACACGCTGACTGGGGGGCTGTAAGGACTGACTGGGAGACTTGACTAAAGGTGCGAAAAAAATCTCACCCTCAGTTGTGCCCTCATCAGGACAATCCAGCTCCATGACAAAGTGAAGCTACAGTATACAGAATAATTATTGGGAGGGCCACAGTGGCTGGGCTTAGGACTGTCGCCTCGCACGTCTGGGGGTGGTGGCTTTGGGAGTTTGTATGATCGCCTTCATTGTGTTCGGTTCTCTAGGTACTCGAGGATCACCCAGCAGCCTAAAAACGTGCAGTTTGGTCAGAACCGTTTCTGTACATTGCACTAATGTGCCTGATTTGCCGAGTCCGTGCTCTGTGACCGACTGGAATCCCACCCAGGCTCCAGGATGACCGTGACCCTCTTCTGGGGAAGTGCTTATGGAAGATGGATGGCCGAACGGATGAAGAACATGTGCTGTCAAACACACTATCTCTTGGAGGGGTGTGTGTGTATGGAGGGGGAGGGTGCAAGCATCCATTGTTTTTTTTTTTTTTTTAATTACTGTTCAATAAGCTGTTGATTTAGACATAGAAATCAATACTTGATTCTTTTTCCCCCAAATGAGAACACTGACCTCTGCGACAGAATTAAGAATTAGGGTAGAGCGAAAACTGACAGAGCCCACGGCCCTGGATTGAGCCGCACTTCCGAATCCTGATCTAACAAACCCGTCTGTCCAATCGATGGTGCGAGCCAGAGGCACGCACACCCATTTGAAGGTAAGTGATGAGCAGCCTACTCACACAATTCCCCAAGAACCGTCTTAGATACGTGTGCATATTATCTACAGACGAGGCTGCAGCACTGCAGAATCACACAGTATGACACGCTTTATCCGGAGCCTCACTCGCACGCGTGTAATTTGTGTTTTTATGGCAGTTACATGGGCACAATGTGTGTCCTGGCAAGTTTGCGCAAAACAAAATGAATCTGAAAACTTTTTCCTCCGTTCAGCCCCACCTGCCTCGCCTGATAAGTGTCTCAGCTCCCTTCCAGCTCGGAGCGGGTCGATAAATCAAAGAGTGTAACTGCGCCAGGCGGGCGGCTGTAACCTAGTAGCCATTGCCCGTGGTACGGCTACGTCCTGGACTAGGGTACCGACCTTCGGCACACGTTTCCGGCAAATTCAAAAACGCCAGAGTTCCTCCTAATAAAGCGCATATAAAGAATGTCAGCATGCCTTTCAGAAACCACACTGCGTAATTTGTAAGATGAGATATGCTTTGCACATCCCAGGGGGAAATTCTTTTTCATCTATAGAAAAATATAACAAAGGACATGTTTATGCATTTCTGCATCATCACTGTCTTAAAAGTGGTTCATGATCGCAGTACGTGTGACGTACGTTTTACATTGCATAATACAGAATGTTAACATGATATCATTGCTGTTCCTAGCCTGAATACACCTCAGAGCATCGAGATTTTCTGGAAGATAATCATATTTAACTTCATAACTTTATTAAACCAGCTGATGAACGGAGAGAAATGGCCGGGGGGGGGGGGGGGGGGGTTATGCTGACCCCACCACCTCTTCCGGTACTTCAGTCAATAAACCTCTTTGGTGCAGAGGCATTACATTTGAAGCACATCTATCAGAGGACGATAAAAGCTAGACATTGGTATTGTCCTGCGGTCTAGGTCTAGACCGGGGATTATTAATGTTTTGAGGATGGAGGGCCGATTTAGAGGACTTGCATTAGACGGAGGGCCACAAAATGAAAAAATGTAGATGTGAAATACATATGTAGTCTAGAATCAACCGTTTAGTTGTTTGTTATTTGTTATCATTCAGTTGTGACTATTTGCATGAATTAAATTCGCACAACTAAATTTAACTATTACAATAAGATGACAAATAACATTAATAAATGCTCAGTGAGATGGGGGCATTCCCCTACTATTATATTAGGGGGGTGCCCCGCCCCCCTAATAGCATCTCTCACACCCTCTTGAAGGCCAAGTTAATTTTATTTCATTTTATTTTCTATATAACGCCAGACCACAACATCTTTATATATATATATATATATATATATATATATATATATATATATAAATTTAAAAAACTGAGTTTCCCCTTATGGGGATCGAAAGAAAAAATCCACACAGCATCAAAATGACAAGTTTTTATGACAACGTGGGAACATTTGGTCCCCACAATGTAATACAAGCACCACACACCACACTTAAATGAACCAAAAGTGCTTCTAATTACTATACATGCATTTCATGTGACATCACACTGAGCTCTCACAGGATGTATGGCGTGTTTGCACCGGCTGCCACTGGGCCCACAGGCTGCATGTTGACAAACCCAGACACACTACGTATAAACAGAAACTAGTCCGCTTCCTTGAGACAGTCGTGAATTCATCGTTAACCATTTTTGGGGTACAGATCTTTTCCCCCATGAGTGTCGTGCTCTTTGGCGAACCACTGCTCCACCATCACCCAAGCTGCCTCGTCAACCTAACACCGACATTTAACAAATTAACACAAAACTGACGTCTTCAAGGACATAGTGGCGCACGCCGCTATAAGGTGATAATCACATTCAGCCACGTTTCCTGCGCCAATTTATTTACCTTGTGAACAAGCCACTTCAACAAATCCTCATGAAAACGTCTTATAAACTTCTTTGTTGCGAAACATGGGAATGCACTCCTGCCAACAGCAGTGCACGGTGCACAATAAACGCAAACGAGGAGTCTCTGGGCGGGGGATAATGTCAAAGTTGCATTATTAGCCTTTGGGGTGCATTAGGACCATTGCTTTGGGAATCTGCAGAGATGCACTGATCACAAATGGCCAAATGTGAGTCACTGAGTCAAGCCTAAATTGTATTAATTATTTTGGAAAGTGCATGAGCTAAACATCATTTAGAAGAGCTTTCCACTTAATGAAATATCAGAGGTTGATGATTAGGCAAACCACTTGACTCTTTATAATAAAGGCCTTATCTACATTATATGATAAAATGAGGGCATAAATAAAGCAGGTTGCCTTTTAGCCTGTCCCTCTCCATCACTGACACAAAGATAGCTGGTAACCAGGATGATAAGCATTCAGTTAATGACTTTCAAGAGAGGAAATTTGAGCTGCTTTCCAAACTCGAGCCCCGCCCTGACAGAAGCGGAATTTGGTTACTTGGTAAAGACGGATAAAGAGCACAGCCGCACACTGATGTTCCCCTCACCGCACAGGATAAACCATTCACCACCTACGGACTTCCCGGGAGCACAGCATCACCCACTGATTATCTCTGCTAATCCGAAAGTATCTTCAGAGTTAATGGATGACCACGCAGAAATCCTCCAGGATCGAGTCTAATGCTATTTTAATGTTTACTATTGTCAAGGCTGAGTCTTTTTGTACTTCTTCTTCATCAATGGTGTGAAAAGCACTCTGGGATTAATTACTAATGGAGCAGAACAGACAGAAGCACTGACTCGCCTCCACCTACCTCGCAATCACACAGACCTGCCGGTCTTTACTATGAACACCCACAAATACCGTCGGCTTTCTCTGAACCAGGTGGGGGCTCAGCTAATAAAGCTGCACTGGTCCTGTGCTGCTCGCCCTCATGAAGCTGGGAGGAAAGTAGCACCTGCATTCAGTGAAGAGCCTAACGAACCTCAGTGTGTAAATGAGTATGTACGTATGCACCCTGCGATGGACTTGTACCATGTTCTGGGAGACTCCTGGCTAGTGTCCCTCGCTGAGTGGCACAACATTCAGGCTTATTATTGTGGATGGAAGGAAGGAAGGAAGGAAGGAAGAAGGAAGGACAGAACTAAGTATTGGGACGGAGGGATTAATGAAGGAAGGAAGGAAATAAGGAAAAGAAAGAAGAAAGCAAGGAAGGGAGGAAAGAAAGGAAGAAGGAAGCACGAAACGGGAGGACGGAGGGAAGGAAGCAAGCAAGAGAATAAGGAAGGAAGGGACAGAGAATTGAAGAAAGAAAGAAAGAAAGAAAGAAAGAAAGAAAGAAAGAAAGAAAGAAAGAAAGAAGGGAAGCTCAGACGTACTAACAGTTGTTTTTTAATGACTGGAATTTCGACACATTGAACAGCAGCAAAAATATCTAGTATAGCTTAACAACAAATAAAAAAATTGACATAAAAATCACTTGTAGTTGAGCTACAGCATGTGCCCTTCTGTTAATGGACAGGTGTCCTCCTCTAGCAACATTCTGAAAACAGATCCTGCTGATCTTAATGGCAGTCAAGCCCCCTCACCAGGTCTTTATAAAGTTTGGTGGGTCCAACTTTTCCATTTCTAATTTTTCAAAGCAGAAGCACATTTCCGTCCTGTACACTATCTTGAATGTTTAGAAAGCACTTGTGCTCTATTTAAAATTGAAATACTTTTCTTTGAAGCTCCAGGTGAATATGTTATACTCTCCTGAGTATAACTTGATTTAATTCAGGATAAGCCCATATTAGAAAGCATGTGAATTCCTTTAAAACACATAAATGCTCCCCTTTTTACCAAACATTATTCCATTGCCCTAGACAGGTACATGCGAGACAGTAGCCTTAAATATTCATCCAGAGATTTATCCTGCAGCATAACTTGATAAATGAAAACCGATAAAGCCCCAGTGCCCAACAGACATGGTCCCACATGTGAACACATCACTGAGCTTTCTCAAAACGTTCCCAAGAACAACTAAAGCATCGCTGCAAGCTTAGGTTTAGGGCCATAACAAACATGCCCTTTCTTCAGCCACATGCAAGCTTCCAAGAGCCAATGGCAGATGCGAGACTTGCACGGTCGCATCTGACACATCTGTCACCACACAAGGTGACGGATATCAAATTAGTTCCAAACAAACATACAAATTCAGAGTCACGAATGCTGTGCGGAGCATCCGCCCCTCTGCTCAATGGTCTGGCCAGATGAGACACAGGTCTGGCTATGTTCTCTCTGGACTGTACCACTGTAACATGGGGAGGACCTCAGTGTTCATGGCCGCTTCAAATGGTGGCAATCCAGAACTACTAACCCTTGCCAAAAGCATGAATACATAATTGACAATAGCAGCGGGCAGTACCACACTACACTTCCCAGCTGTGGAGGACGTCTCTCCTACCACCTGACAATCATTCCTGGGCCCAATACATCTCCTTCTGCATTTGCTTAATGAAGTTTGTTGTGTCTGTCCCTTAGTGTTTAACAGATTAATATGAAAAGGACAGGGTGACATTGACTACACTCCCACACAGGCACCGTCAGGGGAGAATTTCAAATCTCTCTTCCTCTCAGATTAAGTGGAACGTCATCTACCGTTCTACATGTGTTAGGAAGGTTGATTTGTTCTTCGAATCCCGATGATGACAGTCAAGGTCTCATTATTTCACAAGAAAGCTGGAGCACTGCTTAATGTGCGCTGGTCTTTAGAAATGCACGGCGAAATCGAAAGGTCCATGACAGACAAGTTAAGTTCGTTCCACGTATGAGTCACGTGTGCGTGGCACTGTAGGATTTCGGCTTCTCAGAACATCCTTCGCTGGGTTACTCCCATCGGGTACACTGCAGTGATTCAGCAGTCTTACACAACACTTAGAAAACGGTCCCCAGAGATTCATCTTGATTCATTCCTTCCTAAAAATAGAGGACTGGAGGGGAGAAACAGGGAGACTGGTACTTAGTCAAATACAGCTTCATTTTTATTTCTTAATGTATCCCTACATTCATAAAACCGTGTTATTTCCGTAAGTGAGTTTAAAGAACTCAGGTCAGATAAAACACGATTAACATATTTAATACTGATTAATAAACATATAAATCCTCATGTAATGGAAATCATCGCTGTGGATTTGGGCACTAAATTATTTTAAATTCCATGCGTTGCCATTTTAATATTTACAGATTTCCACCAGTCTTAAATACTGCACATCACAGCTGTGTGAAAACTGCAGGCCGGTTAATTCAAATAGCTGGGTTTTGCACATCAGAATGAAGTGCTGGCTGTAAAAGCAGCCAATCGCTAAGCACATTTCACATCCAAAACGTGACGTTAATGAATCGATTGGATGCTGGGGCAGAACCACATGTCCAGAGTATATGGCCACACTAGGGAACAATTGGCTACCTCTGCACTGGGAAACGAACAGCCCTCGCCAAGCTCATCCAGACATAAATTGCCATCAAAAAACGGCATGAATTCCGTCACGGACCCATGAAAATGAGTCTGTTCAGCTGCTTATGGCCCCACATAGAAACAAAGTGCAGGAGAAAAAAGAAAAAAAAGACGGACGATTGTACAAATCGTCGCAAGCCGAGGAGGCTTTCCTGGATCACGCAGATTGTTTGGCTAAATTGTGCCTCAGCTGCTAATAACACAGCTCAATAACCCAAAGGAAAGTCCTTCTGCTTCCGTGAGGCCGAACCAGACGAGCCACAGCGTGGAGAGCAACATTGACTCAGAACATCCTGTCAGCGAGGGGTGGAAAAAAAATAAAACATCTCTCTGGCCCTTTTACAGGTTAGTGTGATGTGTTGGCCCAATTTCTATTACAAATAGCCTGTTCGTTTACGTAAGAATCCCCTTGCATTAAAAGAAAATAGTAAATAATAAAAAAAAAAATAAGAGAGCATTATGCCTTGTATGTATAACCATGAATGGGGGGAAAAATTCCAAGTATGAGTAAGGTTTGTTCCCATGTGAGACCTGCTGGTAGAGCAATCTGGTCCAAAGTCACAGGAATAACTCAATGTGCATCTTTGCAGCTAAAGTGTAGCATTTCATTTGTTCTGATGGACATCAGAAGCTGTATGTTTTTATTCAGTGTTCAAAGTATTAAGACACATTAAAATGTACAGACTGAGATACATTATCTCATACTAAGCTGAGGCAAACAGGACTGTATCTCCTGAAAATATAATCTCCTAACCCATAGGGAAAAAAACAAAAAACTAAAGCCATTACTTTTGACATATTCTACTGATATCTGAAATGATACCGACGACAAACTGATGACAAAATCAGAGGTTAGCCAAATTGTCTTTGAACAGGGCATTCAAAAAGATACACATAGCACATTCAAAGATTGTTTTGATAGCAAATATTTGAAATGTGGTGCAGTAATACTGGGCAGGAAAATAGTGTGAGCTAATGTGAAAGGAAAATGTGTCCAGGATCAGAAAGAGTATAATCTTTTAGCAGAGGATTGAACCATATGGGTGCTGCCACAGTATGGGGGTCAGTCACGCTGGTTTGGGGCATCCCCCTGTGGCATGGAGTTAGAGGGGGCAGGTGTGTCCACTAGGAGGCATCGGCCTGCCTGATGAAGGGGGAGGTTCTCCTATATTATGCTCACTGGGAAGCCGTGGGTGGCCCCGTCTGTTGCTCACGCCACTGCGCAGGGGTAGGTGAGGAGGTGAGCCGGACATCAGGGTTGGCGGCGGTCGTCTGTCACAGATCCCCGGCGGTTAAATACCACCGGTCACACGTCACGCGGCCTCCGCCAGCGGCTCGTTTCGCTCGGAAATAAACTCAGCCGTTCCGTCATTTCCAACGAGCAAACGCAACTCCACACAAAGGCCCCTTCAGTAGAGTCGACCCCAGAAGCCTGCAGGAAGCGCGCTGACTGTTTGAGACTTCCCAGGCATGGCGGGATGTTTCCGAGATTCCCCATTAACCGCGGTAATCGCATTTGTGCGGCTGAACGTGGATCAGTGCAGATCGGTGAATCTAAACCACTCGCTGGGTACATTCCGCGCACATGTCATGTCACCAGAGAAACCTGCTGCTTCTATATGGGGGAGAACTGGAACCACATCATTATCCACGAATAAATGAAGCGTGACAGCAACAAGCAACTAATCCTTTGATGCAACGACAACGTTTTGTTTATGGATGAATATTGTATGGTGCCACCTATCCTTTAACTAAAGGTATTTATCCCTGAGTGTTTGCAGAGAAGTACTCTAATGGCCAAAATAATTTCAACACTTATGCATAAATCTTAAGGGCTGATCAAACAGATCCTTCTAAGAAAAAAATGATAGACCACTCATTATAAATGCATTTATACAAATCAAACAGGGCAAGTAAAAAAATCTTGAAAACTGTTGGTTTTAGAGTGTAGGGCAAAATATGTCTTTGTTAGGGTTTGCTACCACATTAATACTAACCCAGTGACTATTCATTTTGTGTTGTTTTCTAATATCGCTGGACAATCAGAACATTCACGAAGAAACAGACTTTTAAGTCGCTGCCCATTTAGGCGGAGGAGGAATAATTGTTGGAAAACAACGGTTTAGTTCCCAGAAGTTGGAGTGGGCTTTCTGGCAACAGTCCACGCTTCCATATATAGGCCAGTATGGCAGCTGGGAAGTGAGCGTGTGGCCTGCCAGGGACAACACGACATCTCCAGTATGCGTACGTATTGAAATGGCTGCTCCAGCACAGCGGGCACTCATGGGAGTTTTACTTGTTCTGAGGGCAGAAGGAAAAATGATTGGTTCAGGGAGATACCCAATCAGATTGTAGATGAGGTGGGTCCAAGCAACTAGGCGAAACCAACTGATCAGATGTTTTGGTCCCGCCTCCTCTAGCTGCTTGGACCCACCTCTTCTACAATGTTATTATCTCTCAGAACCAATAATTTTTCCGTCTGCCTTCAGAACATTTTTGTGCAAATAAAACTTCAGCCAGTTCACCGCACACAAACGAATAGTTACGTCTGCCCTGGACGAAAAGCCTTAGAGAAATTAGTTCTGGACAGATCAATTCCAAATACACTAAGGCTGATCGGCGACTAATGTGCTTTGGGTTTTGCGTCCAAATTCTTAATAATATAATTGAATCATCTACTGCGCAATGAGACCAATATCTATTGTGTTTCAGAATCCTACCTAGATTTTTGGTTTGTAGCTCACAGAGACAGTGATTTCCAGGGCTCAGCAATTCACTGCAATTAGCAGGTTTCAGTTTCACATCAGCGCTTGGTCTATTGTGAACATCACAGCATGGTCCTTTTAAGGGGGAACATCAGTGTTTAGTAGAAGAAGGGTAAAATAAGCCCTTTCAGCAGTCGAATAAAATTGTCATTCAGGTTAAAATCCCAGCACCTCCATTCACGAAAATTTCCATTAAAAGGCAAACAGATATGATACATATTTATATTATGAATTACAATGAAAGAGAGCATCAGAGTTTTAAAAGAGGGGAGAATATTCCTTGACACGGCAAATAATTTAATTACCGGAATTACGTTTCACCCTGGCATCCCCGACTCTCAATCCCACAATCATGCCAATGGGGTGATACCAGGGCACATATTTACGGTGCCTGTCCTACGCTCACATGCAGCTGACAGCTAAACCGCTCCTTCGGTGCTGTAAAATCCACATCAGCAGAAGAGAGTGACAGAACACTCACAAGTGCTGCTGCTGGAGGCTAAAAACTATAATTAAGATTCAAAAGACAACGCGAGAAGAAGCGGTCTGCACAGATGCACACAGACACACAAACACACGCAAACATACACACACAGCTGACGTAAAACTCTTATATAATGAATATTATTCCATGTTGACGTAGCTGAACAGTAGCTAACAAAGTTCAAGGAAGAGTCTTTTCTATCTACTTCTACTATCCAACAATGGTTACATCGCTGCCCCGACAGACAACACATGAAAAACTAATTAAGATAAAATACCAACAAGGCACGTTGACCTATAAAACTTCCAATAACTTATGCCAGACTTACAACTAACGGCTGACAGTATCAGACACTGGGCCTACATTTCATCTCAGTGTTTTTAACATCTTTCTCTTCTTTTTTTCTTTATATTAGAAATAAGAACCGTCGGAGCCAGTAACAGAGATTCATCTGGATCAATATCATCTCAAAATGCCCCAGCAGATATCAAACGTGGGAATTAAAATTATCTGATTTTTGGAAAGCAATTAGTTTCCCAGCACAATTTCTTCAGCTGCTAAGTAAAGGGTTTCACTACATTTCAAATCATTCTCTGCTATTATGGAACTCCAAGAATCTGTTCCCGATCTGTCAGGGCACTTGGCGCAAGGCCAAAACCTGCAGATCTCCACAGGGTCGATGTAGGAACCTGGTAAAGAGACATGTAAGAGAGACAGATTCCTGCTCCAGTCATCCTAAGAGAATTAGCAGCATTAGAGGAAACGCTGGAAGCTTGGTGCTGAACCAGCGCCATACATACTAATGCATGCAGAGATCAAAGAGTAGGAAAGGCCCCAAAACCCTGAGTGTGGAGGCAACGTAATTAACCTCCACATACCAGCCAATATTAATGGGAAAAAAAATATCACATGCTGAATTCTGACACCACGCTGAGCCGGGGCAACCAACAATCACACAAGCTTTGAACTGTGTAAGGTAGCATCGACTAATCTTTAAAATTACTATCCCACCCTTTCAGAACAACACTAGTATTCCTGTAAAACATTGTTATGCTGAGAGTTTCGGCAAAGTGCAGCTGTTGTAAAATCATCAGCAAATCTGGCTTCCAAAGTTCTGTTAAATATTTAATAATGTAGTCATTATACTCTAATGTGAGCCAAAGCAAGGTAATTTAAAAACATAGGATATTTATCACAGAGCTTACGGCCATATTATTTCAATAACTTGTTTAGTTACATTCTGTCACAAAGCCTTCACAGAATTTAATTTGAATTCAATAGTATGAAGAAAGGAGAGAGAATGAGTATTTCTGCCCTTGCCTCAATACAAAAGGTCTCTTTCATAACTAATAATGCATGAATCAAAATGATTCTTTCCACGATTCCATGAAGCAGACATTTCTCTTACTCTTTGTGTCAGGCAAAGGAGGAACTGAATGTTCCATATCTAGTTATAACAAAACCAACATAAAAAATAACACAATTATTTAGTGCCTGATTGTTTCCCACTGCACTTTCATTTTTCAGTGGTCCCCAACTTCGTGTCACTGAATGGCAAAGCACTGACAATTAATTATAGGAACACTATTTACATTCTGGTAAGACTTAGTATAAAGTTCTTGAGTCATGCCAAAGTACACACAACTCCTCTTTGCAGAGTGGAAATGACGGGAATGAAGATTTACTGAAGGAGGACCAAAGACTCAGCACTATCGATAATTCATTCATGAGGTACTCCAGGCTCCAAATTCATTTCCAGGGCATTTCAGCCTATTTGGATGGAATATTAGTAATGTGATGACACCCGACTTATATCAGGAAAATGAATAAGATCTGAAGACATTGCTAAGGAAGTTAAAGCATAGAGTGGAAAAATGAGGCTACAGCTAAATGAGAAACCCATGGCAATGATCGCAGAATCAACAGAAAGCTTAAGTGCTGATGGTGTGAAGATAGACGTTACAGTCAGTGTTTGTCTCCTTGGACCATCTGGAGAAACAAAGAGTCCAACAGTCATGAAAAATGCCACAGATAGGTATCTGGCAGAGCTCTGATGTTGGACTGAATACATACTCATCCATGATGAAAATTGTTCAGAATATTTCCTGTGACTGATTATGGACATGGAAGTGGGACAATGAAGACAGAAAGATGACTGACATCTTTGAACTTTGGTGCTGCTGAAGACTTGTTTTCCACTTCACTTCTTGAAAGGGCTCGATTGTGAAAACAATGACCATACCATGTTGTGGCCTAAAGAATCTAGCAGGACAGGACATTCTCAAGGACGGCCATCTCTATGGATACCAGGAGTCTACAGTGATTTGACAAAACCAAACAGCGATAAAATTAAGAAGGGAATGTCAGCTGTCAAATTCTTAGCCTGAAAGTGACTAATCTGGTTTGTTTTTTTATTAACTATGTCCATTAAACCCAGCTGTTACATTCCAGTGAATACACCACAAAGGCAGGGCGGTATGGTGGTGCAGTGGTTAGCACTGTTGTGTCACACCTTTGGGACCCGGGTTCGGGTCTCCGCCTAGGTCACATGTGTGTGAAGTTTGCATGTTCTCCTCATGTCATCATGGGGTTTCCTTCAGGTGCTCCGGTTTCCCCCCAAAGACATGCTGAGGCTGATTGGAGTTACTAAATTGCCCATGTGAGTGAATGGTGTGTGAGTGTGCCCTGCCTTGTGCCCATAGCTTCCAGGATAGGTTCTGGACTCCCCGTGACCCAGAAGGACAAGCGGTTTGGACAATGGATGGATGGACACCACAAAGGCATGCTCAATACAGCGTCCTTAGACTTCTGACTAAGATTAAATCATGTCAGGAATTCAATGTCAGTTTTAGCGTTATCTGTCATCACACTGGAAAGCAGATACTTCAAAAGGTCTTTGAATTTCTTTTGACCATAATGGGCGAGAAGTCAAGGCAGTTTGTCAGCTCAGTCTTTCTCAGGTTTCAAATAAATTAGCAAGGAAAGATGATTCATGGTATCAGCAGGAAATCATCTACTAATTTAATCTATGAAGCAACCAAAAAAAAAATCATTTTTTTTAACTTGATCAAAGACAGGCTTTTAATTATGGCAATAAAACAATTTGTCTCCTTGTCATCTTGAATAAAGTTGACAAATACCCGCAATAAAAACCCATGTTGGGATACACTGTAATGGCTCTTTAACACCCTGCACTCTGGATTAGTCTACAGGGATGATCAGGATTTCCCTGCGAAAGTACTTTGAAAGAAGGACGTTGTAAAGTACATCCTTCATCAAGGGAGAGGGGACCGCAAAGTTGAGCTATAAAAAAGACCTTTGGCTTAATCAGAGCTGGAGGAATCCTGGCATTCTGGCACACCTCCACGGCTTCAGGTGATTTACATACAACTGACACTGCACTTTAAAATGACAGCCAGCTCATTTCATGCGGCTGGGTGAACTTCAGGGCTTCTTATTTCCGAGGTGGCTTATAGAGCATATTGTTCATTACAGGTAAGCATCTCACTTCCTCACTGGTTGTTTCAAATCATGAGTGAAGCCTCAGCCAACCAGCCTGAAGCTTAGCTTTGCACACTGCTCCTTTTCATTGCCATTCTTCTGCAGGGATGGAAATTCCAGGTCCAGAAGGTAAAGATCCAGACCAAGATTTTGTTTCAACCAACCAGTTGAGCATAAAGGGTCACAGAGTACTCAACTGATTGGTTGAAACAAAATCTTGGTCTGGATTTTTACTTTCTGGATCTGGAATTTCCATCTCAGCTCTTCTATAACCATGTTCATGTCTTGGGTAGTTTGTTTTTGGTTGACTAGTCATGTGCTCATGCTGAACCAATATCATTCCCTTGAAAATAACCCCACGGTTTACAACACTCCTCCAGATACAGTGTTTGTGAAAGAATGCAAGGGAATTCAAAGACTGCAACAATGAGGTCACCAGCAGCGCACTCTAGGACAGCCGCAATGAAGTCAGTAGTGATGTACTCAGGGATGACAGTGATGAGGTTATCAGAAATATACTGTGCACAAAGGGCAATGTACCAAAAGGCCAGAGCAGAATTCAGAATGTAAATAACCAGTTGCAGCCCAGCAGTAATTGCAACAGAGACCATATGGCCTTTGCAGCAGAGGATGCACTGTTCACCCAATAAATTATTATATATTGTATTAATATTTCATTAAAAAAAAAGGCTGGCACGAGTTCAGCTGGGAGCAGAGGGAGATTAGGAGTCTGCCATCGGCCAGGATGCCAGAAGGAAAAGCCCTCTTACTGTCGCACAGGGACACCAAACTGTGAGGTCTGTTTAGAGAGAGAAATTAAGAAAATCACATAACGACATGGCACTCTCCAGAGATTGAGAGAATATTTCACAGCTTCCTCCCACCACTGCCAAGGCAGATGTGACCTTTTCTGGAGAGAGAAAACAACCTGATTATTCCTTAGATTTCTAAAATTTAAATGCGTTTCGTTCATCCTCCATAACCTCTTATCCAATGGCCACACCGGGAAGCTTGGGGAACTGGCCCATCATGGGACACACACACAGACACACACACACAGACACACACACACACACAGACACACACACACAGACACACACACACACACACACAGACACACACACACACACAGACACACACAGGTTCGTAATTATACCTATGTGGAGACTGTCCATTCATTTATATGGGGAAAATCCAACATGATAACCTTAACCCCTTTCATTGCATTCACGGATCTTTGTGGGGACCCAAAAGATAGTCCCCACAACATCAAAAACAGGTTATTACATTATGGGGGGTCCCAACAAAGTAATATAAACTAATCCACACACACAAACACACGCATGTGCAAACACACAAAAATTACAGCAACAGGTTCTACTGAATTCACCACCTCGGAGTTATAGTTCAAGACTTATGAAAACTGATGCTTTAGTGATAATAATTACCAAACACACACTTTGAGGAGGTGAGAAAGATTGAAATCTGAGTGACAACTGAGCAATGTTTCGGCAATCGTCTCAATAATCTGTGTATCGGGCCACTTGCTGTTTACTGCTTTTGTTTTGCAGTTTCAAGAAGAGTCATTAAATATTCAGTAGAAAACATCATGAATGTGATCTGCACTATTCTCTTTCATGCAAACTGTTTTAGCTGCGAAACTGAGATGTAGTTTACACGGGTTCCAACAATCTGCAGTATTACTCATGTGTATAGGAAAAAAAAATGCAGGACACATGCACAGAACAGAGATAAAATCCAATACGAAAACAATTTACTGCTTTAATTTTGTTGGAAGAAAACAGACTATCTGAATCTCTAAAGATTTTTAAATTGCTGGATATATTACGCAAGTACCATGATAACAATGCATGGTATCGCTGGAAGAAAACCAAATACTATTCTATAATGGGAACGAAGGTTACGACTCCAAGAAAAATACGTGCTGTCCAAGATAGAGAATTCAGTTCTTTTACTCAGGAGAGAGCAGGTCGAGCATGTTTAATAGAGTAATTTTTTATTTGTCAAATGATATACCATTTCTGTCACGCTATTGTAACACTGGCACATTTAATTTTTTTATTTTTTTTACAGAACCCATACAGGTCAAATAGCGGCAATATTTAATTGAATTTGTGTATTTCCATCTTTGAAGTAATGAACTGTCTACCAGACCGTAACAAAAAGCTATGTCGCTCTGAAAATGTTACTTTTCTCGACAGCGGAATAATGCTTTCCCCGGCCCTAAAATACATGGGTTGACCATCAAGCTGACCTCGAAGCATTCAGCTTATTTATCTGTTTATTCTGCATCACAACCTAGTATGTAAATATTGTACACACACACAAAAAAAAAAGAGGCGCTTAATTATCTCCTTAATTTAACAGAGCAGAAAATCCAGGTCTGCGTAAACAAAACAATGGGGGGGAGGGGTAAACAGCCACCCAATGGACTGGTCTGATCCCCCTTCAACAGAGTAAATCTGAATGTTACCGAGAACAAATAAGAGTGAGTGCCGGTCTGGCTGCACAACAGTAAATAGACGCCCATTACAGAGGAAATCTCAGTACTTGGATTAATTGCTGCCCTTGGTCTCTTTGGCCTGGCTGGAGCAGCAACGTTTGGCTGAGAAATCCGGCCCGGCCTGAATCACAGCGCCCTGCCCTAGCCACACCCATTCCCTGGGCCCACTGTTCGCCCTCCTTCCAGCACGCTTACGGCACAATGGAACAAAACACATCCTGGCAACAGAACAAAGCTGTTTCGAACAAATTTAATTCACAGCACTCCGTGTTTGTTCACAACGCTAAAAAATACTGACGACAGATCAAATTTTTTTTTTTTTTTCCCGATTTGTTTTGCTATTTTGGTGTTATTTTGTTTGTTGCCCAGATGGAGACAGCGGGGGCTCGCTTAGTCAAATGTCAGGAAGATGAATATCTCTTTAATAGGTTATGCAGAATATGACAGCGTGACACCAGGTGTGCTCATGTGGCATGAGGCACACAGACATACCCCTCCCAGTCCCAAATCTCAGACTAAAGAGAGCCCAGCTTAACCCAAACAGTCCAAAATGTATTTTTAATCAAGGGAGGGAAACTCAAGGCTGTGGGAATCAAATCAACATTAATGAACAAAGGAAATAAGCTACTGCGCTGGCCTACATCAGGCAATAAAAATGGCCCCAAGAACCCAGCAGACGAATCCCCAGAGAGGATTGGAAAGGATACTGGAGTTAAATTGTCAACTTCCCATACGAGTAATAATCTGTGAAGGACAGTGCGTGTGTCAAATCTGAGCTACGATTTCGCTCAATTCACAAGTCTGGCTACCCTGCCCCTCTGCCCCCACCTCAGTCCTCTTACAATACTAGGGAACATTTACCTTATGCCAGAAATTGAAGTGGAAGATGGAAAAAGCAAAGACGAGTGCAAAATCTCTCCAGCTGCATAATGTCATGCAGCACTGCCACTCAAATGTACGTAAGAAACATACATCTGTAGCTGAAGTAATTCCTGAAGATGAAAGGGTGTGCAGGCGGTTATTTCTCGCTACACGACAGTTTCAGCCGAAGAACAAAATGAGAGCCGAATTTCACTTTTACCTGCTGCCGCAGAATGCTTAAAAGCATCCCCCCCCCAGAAGCAAATGCAACACACATGCACAGCAGACCAGCCAAACTGCATCTTTATAGTAGGTACCCATTAACATGCTAACCACTGATTCTTCCACTTGCGTGATGCTTAGCAAAAGCAGATTAGCACATTATGAATTTGAAGCAAATGTGCCTTAGGATGTTACACTGATATTGCGAATATGAATAAATGAATTATGTGTACATGTAGGGTAACACCGTCCAATACCTCCTGCTTCCTAGTAAGATTCAGTACTGGGAGGAAAAGATTTTAAGCTCTGCAGAAAATAAATGATCTTTTGCGCAGTTAAACTGATGTCTTAAGTGAAAAATATTGAGCTGTAAAATAAAACAGCCATTGCCACCCTCCCGGAAGTATAATGACAATTATACGCCTGGAATTTTTACTTCCCATGTGAAATTTTACACTTAATGCTAAATAAATACAACCTCATTCCTCAAAAGGAAAATACAATGGGTGGATTTTATAAACAGAGATCATTTTGTCTAGGTACAGGATTCATAAAGCTTCCAAGAAACAGGAGAATTGGAAAATTAAGGAAGGAGTCCCCGTAATACATGGATATGTTTTTTCACAGTACAGTACCTCCTGATGGTGCTGTAGATACATGGTCATAGAAAAGACTCTAAAGCAGGGGTCACCAATATGGTGCCCGCGGGCACCAGGATGCCCCCAAGGACCACATGTGTGGCCCGCTGACCTGTTCTAAAAATAGCACAACTCACCAGTGAGCCTCTAAAATTCAATTTTATCCCGTTGCTATTCTTCTTTAATCACATTTCCATTTATATAGATTTGAAAATTACTTTAAAAAAAAAAAAAAAAGCATCTAAAGCATCTTTATTATACATTAAGTTTAGGAGGGCGTTTCAAACTGGTAGCCCTTCGTATGGCTCAGTACCCGTGAAACAACTCTGTGTTTCAAAAAGGTTGGTGACCCCTGCTCTAAAGAGCCACGTACTAAAGTCCCAGATGTTTTTCCACAATCATCAGAATAATGTCTTCATATATTCGTGTTTGAACATTCACACGGATTAAAGAAAAAAAGAAAAATGCAACTTTAATTTGAGGCAAAAGGTAAAAGCTTTTTGCCCATTCTATCCTCAAAGATAAAAAGCCAGCTTTAAAAAAATATATAATAATTAATTGGCGTATTTTAATTATGCAGGGACCGTTTTGGCTAATGCGTGTCCGAAATAGCCAGCAGACTGTGTGCGCAGCACATGCTGGGGGGGGGGGATGAAATAAAACGAGTCCAAGAACATTCAGGAACATCTTACATCTGCTCTGACGGATCCTTCCTTCCTTCCTCCACATACGGAGCGGTGAACAGGCTGAGGTTTGCAAAGCGGAGCGGGATCACTCACTACGGCGTTAGATTAACAGCGTCAGCTGACTGACAGCGCAACAGTGACACGTCCGCAAATTAATCCGGCGTGTCGTGGAGGCGCACAAGGTGTAAAACTAAATGTCCCGTCGATGTTATTGCTCTTGCCATTCGTCCCACGGCACACCTGAAATGAACGCGTCGGCTATTAGCTGGCCATCGACTGACGCGCCTTGCCGAAGCCCGCTTTGTGCGCGCTGACGCTCTCGTGCCAGTTATCGAGTCGCTGAATGATTTTCGCGCAAGACCCCGGGTCACCGCTGCAGAATATCGCAGACGCCGCACTCTGCCGTAGAGCTGCGCAAGGCACGCAGCTCTGCCAGCGCGCAGATTTACGGTGTCACGCCAAGATCTTCAGTTAACGCTCAGGGCTTAGTTCCTCCCCCCCTGACTTACTAGGTAAAACAGCTCAGTGGGTGGTATACATGATTCCTCTTATCTTTGAATTTGGTTCGTGATCCAAACCCAACACATGTATCCTTTTCATCCACAAGATGATGTTCTGAGTGGGCTGTTATCTGGACGTGTTTAGTCACGAAGATGATTCTTGAATATATAGAACTAAACATGGGCGGCATGATGGTGCAGTGGTTGGCACTGTTGCCTCACACCTCTGGGACCAGGATTCGAGTCTCCGCCTGGGTTACATGTGTGCGGAGTTTGCATGTTCTCCATGTCATCTTGGGGTTTCCTCCAGGTACTCCCGTTTCCCCCCACAGTCCAAAAACATTCTGAGGCTAATCGGACTTGCTAAATTGCCCGTAGGTGTGCATGTGTGAGTGAATGGTGTGTGAGTGTGCCCTGCGATGGGCTGGCCCCCCATCCTGGGTTGTTCCCTGCCTCGTGCCCATTGCTTCCGGGGTAGGCTCCGGACCCCCCGCGACCCAGTAGGATAAGCGGTTTGGAAAATGGATGGATGGATAGAACGAAACATTTTCCTTAGTATAGAATGAGCAGGTCCCACATACAGCAGGGTATGTGGACGAAATTATGGGTTGAAACTGACATGATGCTAATAAGCAGGAATGAAGTTCTTCGCTTGAAATGAATCATTAATATGAATATATCAAGTGCTCATTTTCAATATTCTGTACTTCCAGAAGACACCTGGTATATGAAAATATATATATCTTTCACTGTTAAGTGTTAGAGGTTCTGTTTGATGTTCATATTTCTGATGGACTTTGCCGTACATCTTACTTTTATTAAATTATGGCATCTCTTTGACCTTAACCTGGATGTCCAGCTTTAAAAGTGGACTGTCAGTGAATTTCGAAATGTATTATAAAGCCATTACTTAAACAGTATACAGCCCTGTGCAATTTCTTTAGATATTCCTTGCTTACTTATACTGAATACTACCAAATATACTGAGTACGAAACAAGGGAACCTTCATGAAAAGATTCACGTCTTATTTTTAACTACCAGTGCCACCCTCTGAAAAGGAATTTACTCGATGGCTGCTTGGGCACTTAAAACAGAAATGACTAAATGTTTCATGTGGACATAGACCATCCATTTCCTCTCTGCTTTTTCAGACTTCTTCTTATACACAAATTCTTCTGACAAATTCTGTTGCTTGTTCAATAATGACATAAACTGCCAACAGTAAATAATAGTGATTTACTGTTGGTACGAAGTTCGGGCTGTTTAAGGCCAGGAAAAACTTTTCCAAAGACAACTCAGGGGTTCCACTCAACTATTCTGCCTCCAAACTCTCGACGATGATGCGAATGATTTTTGGCGAACCTGATAAGCGTCTTATAAGCATGTTTTCTTCATGAGCTCTGGTGTCGTTCTGGCTACTCATGCTGGAGTCCTGAGCACGGAACAACTCATTAGAGGCCTACAGATCCCTGAATGTTGTTCTAGGATTTTCCATGACAACCTGAAGGATTTCATGTCTTGCTTTTGCAGATGTTTTTTTGCAGGAGGGCCATATTTGGGAAGATTTAGTATCGTTTCAAACTTTCTCATTTTGGGGAAAAAAAAAAATTCACTGACTATGCATCAGAAGATCCCCGTGGCCTCAGCGATGATTTTGAAACCTTACACACACCCTTGATGGGAATCACCATTAAATTTACTTTAATCATGACATTCGCTGTAATATTATTGGACCAAAGTCAATTTAAATTACTTTATTTGGAGAGTAGCACTAATCCTTACTGTTATTTTTCAGTCAGGCTTTCTCTATATATTACTACCACCCACAACAATATCTGTCCAAATTCAATATGAAAAGGTGTGGGGAAAAAAAAATCTAAATTCAGACAGGAATACCATTGCATGGTAATATGTAAAAGTATGGTAAAAA